>NC_092827.1:85236764-85251764 GCF_039878825.1 Excalfactoria chinensis
TTTTTGGCCACGCACATTTTCCTCTCACCAGAGACTTGCACCATTCACCCGCTGCCTCCTTCCCCCGCACTGGAAGCACAGGCACATGAGCTTAGGAGGTGGAGGGAAGGGGCGGGCTGTGTGCTTTGTGAAAGGAGTAAGGCTGGGGGAAAGAATGTCACTGCTCTTACCCTTCTTACTGTTTAAATTCAACAGTTCAACAGATGCATTACCTCTCAGCTCATCAAGTGGTTTAGCAATTTCCGTGAGTTTTACTACATTCAGATGGAGAAGTACGCACGGCAAGCCATCAACGATGGGGTCACGAGCACGGAGGAGCTGTCTATAACCAGAGACTGTGAGCTGTACAGGGCCCTGAACATGCACTACAATAAAGCGAATGACTTTGAGGTAGGCACTCGTCTTCGTTTCTGCGTGTGTGGGTTGTGCTTTGGGGCAGGTAGCACTTCATGGTGGCACCTTCCAGTGGTGGGAAGAGCTGTCTGCATCTCCCAGGGTGCTAATTTGTCACGTTAGCTGTGGTTGTTGGAGACTTAGGCCTCCTAGGAATTGGCAAAGGATGAAAGTTTTCACTTTCTGGCTAAGTTTCTTAGGATTTTTGAAGTTTTGGGACTATAGAGAGAGCAGTCACCCTGTTGCTCGAATTTCAGGGCTCCTAACTATCAAATGCTCCACAGCATTGCAGTCTGGCAGGGGACTCTGGAGGCCACCTGGTCCAAACTCTGCTCACATGGGGACACCCAGAATGGGCTGCCCAGAATAAAACAATTGCTTGAACTAAATGTGCTGTTTTCCCTCATGATGGTTTGGTGACTTTAATGAAGACCATGGTGGAGGACAGCAGTGTGTATGGTGCAGGCCTTCAAGAGACAATGGGAGTGTAAATGCAAGGGGAAGCTCATGGTCAGGGACAGTGGGAAAGTGGTGGTAGAGCATGTTTTATTATTGTTGGGTTTCGTCTGCACCTGTCACTCATTGGTAAGTTGAGTAATGAGCCGTGTCCTGTAGCAGAAACAGCATTTGTTGGCATACGATGGGTAGATCCCAGCCTAAAATAGTTCAGTTTTTGTTTTTGTTTTTAATCAGGGTCAATTTTTACAGCACTTAAGTTCAGGTAATGCAAAAAAGGCTCTAAGCAAAGGCTCGCTCAGCTCAGCCTCTTATAGGAGAGAAGCTGTATGGACAGGACAGGAGAAGAAAGGGATGCAGAGGATGTTCCCTGTGTATCTGCCATTTGCCACAGCTGGAAATACCAGATTTATGCCCCATCATCTGAAGGGATCAGTCCGAGCTCTCTTTATGCCAGGACGTAAAAGGAAGATGCAGGAAAAGAAAGGGAAACATGCAAAGGGATAAGAGTTGCTAGCTTTTCTTCTGTCAAAATGTTCTTAAACTCCCTTGGGCTTTTCCTCTTTTTCATTGCAATTGTAATCCCATTTGCAGAACATAGATTGAAATGCTCTTTGCTCTCAAAAATTCTTGGTCCTTTACAATTTCAGACGTTTCTGCTTTTCAAAACATTTGCTGTAATGTTAATTTTAACAGGTAGCTTCAGTGAAGAAGCATAGGGATCAAAGAGGTGTTTTCAGGGAGATAAGAAAATGCAAGTCTTATTTGTTCAGTGCTACCAGTGGTGGCTGCCTCCTTGGTAAATGGGTCTGACTGTTGGTGGGAAAGGAGCTCCTTGCTTCTTTCCCCAGTGCTGGAGGAAATGGCCTTCAGACATCTTACAAAAGACAGTGATTTGCAGATCTTTTCACAAAGCCTTTTCTGTGTTATTTGAGATAATGAGAATTTCTCAGAGGTTCAGTTCTTGGTTTTGCAGTGAAAATCCAGCAGTTATGAGATCATTAAACTGTATGGTGCAGTTTTTAGTGTAGCCTATGCAACTTTTGCCAATAAATGCCTAGCCCCTCCCCCACAAGCTGCAAACCAAAAATGACAAGTACTGTAATGTTGAAATTGGATCCAAAGGGATTTAGCAAACTGAGCATTTGCCATATTTAGTGTCATCAAAGTTCCTTCCTCCCATACTTCGGTGATGCATTGCTGATCTTCTGATTAGTCTGATAGACTGTTTCTCTTAAATAACTTACTCTCCCCTTCCTAAGCCCCCCTCCTTTTCTCATCTTGGGCAAAATTCATGCATATACTTAAATATGCCTAAACTGACAAGTAGGAAAAATAAAAATAAAAATAAATAAAGCTAAAATGTGCATTTGGTCCATATCTGGCTGTGTCATTGATTTACTTAGGAATCTGTGACACTGTGTCTCGTTCCCCATGCACTGAAACTGACAGCTCTAAGCAAAGTCAAATAAGATGTTTAACAAACCACAGACCCTATCATTTGTGGCCTTGCCATTGTACCCTCGTGGCTGTAAGCCAGAGCCAAATACACCACCTCCTCCTGCCACACAACTCTGCCTGTGTTTGTGTGTGCACGTATGTGTACATGTGTGTAGCTGTTTTCACATTTCTCTTTCAAACTTGCTATGCAGTTTGCTGGAAAAATCAGTGCTGAATGTAGCTGCACACAATAATTCTAAACCAAGTTTTGAAAGCTGGAAAAACAATTCATTTTTTATTTTTTATTTTTTCCTGTGAAATACCTGGGGTATTTCTGCCAGGGAGGGAGAAGGTGGGTTGTACTGATGAATGAAAGCCACAAATGTCAGTGCCCCAGCACAAGTGCAGAAGTTGGTCAGAAAGAGGGGACAGCTTGCTGTGCCACTTGATATCTGTCTCGTCTGTGATGTTCCCATAGGCTCCTGAATACCAGCTGCAATAATTAAAGTCAGGTATTGTTGCTATGCATCACAACAGCAAATAAATAAATAAATAAATAAATAATTCTAAATGGTTCTGTAGCTCTCTTATACAATCTTTCTTAAAAGATATGATCATAGCTCACAGTTATGAATGTGACAAAATGGTTTCAAGTATGGGAGATACCATGCTGTAAGTTTAAATTAAAATATGGTTAGAAAATTATTTATTTAGTTAAAACAAGCAAAAGAAATTGGCCTGAATACAACAGCTGGATTTCAGCCTTGCTTTGGCTCCTGCTCCTCCATCACTTTTGCTCCCTGATGTTTTTTTTAGTTACCGTTATTCTCCATGTATTAACATCCCTGCAAAATACCCTGGTCCTTTTTCTTGTACTTGTTGAACAAGTCAGGCTGAGCTCTGAAGTTCCAGGCTCCTAAGCCTATGCCTGGCACTTTATTTGATGCCTTCCCACCTTCTCTGTGCACTCGCCACGCTCCTCTGCATAGCTGCCAGATGTAAGCCCGCTGTAGCATGGAGTGTACCCACTTTTGCAGATGTGATTACTGAGATTGATCATGATAGCAAAACATCTGCCAAGCTGTGCTATTTTCACAAGGATTTGGGTACAGTAAGGTCTGACAGGGCTACTGTTTCTTGGTCCTGGCACATGTCATCATCTAGAAGAGGGAAGACCATTTTTAGGAAGTTTGCTCTACTTTTGCCAGTGGAGAGCCATGCTGGTGGAAAAGAACCTCATCAAGGCCAGTTGTGCTGATGTCTTAGTGAAACATACTTAGTGCACTTTGAGTTAGTCCCGTAAATGTCTGTGAGATTATGTAAAACAATTCAAACACCACCACCTATAAAGTTCAAGTAATAACCCTGTCACATAAGTGCCCTGCAAACCCTTGAGAGGAACATTGGCTGCCAGCAATTTCAGAAGCGATGATGGTTTTAGGCCATTTCCATTTTGGGATGCTCAACTGGAGATCTGTTAATGAGAGCCACTTTGTCAGGAGGTCCTCAACGGTCCATTTTCTGACAATGATGTGTGCCCAGTTCTGCATCCAAAAATTAAAACATCCTAAATTAGTGAAAATTCTGGCCACTCATGTGATTATTTTAGGAACCTGTGTCACACGCACAGAATCAAACTGAATGTTTGAGGTTGGAAGGGACCTCTGGAGATCATCAGGTCCAATTCCCTTCTCAAGTGTCCTTTCCCAGTTGCATCATCAGGATTCATCTCAGTCTGAACTGGAGCTCATCAGGAGGAGAGTTAAAGCTTTCTAACCTGATTCTGGTCTAAACTGAGGCCTTGTATATGTGTTTTTTGCTTTATGAAGGCACTGTAAAGGAAAATTTATAACCACCCTAATGCTCCTTTACACAACTTGAGCAGCGTAAAGTGGTCTCAAGAGAAGTGAAAATCAAGTCAATAACTGCTAACTTCCCTCTCTGAGCTTGCATGCTTTTCCTCTACAGAGTGGAGCGGCAGTCTGAGCACTTGTAATGGGACCAGAAGTGGGCCCAGGCTGATGGGACAGTTGTTTATTTTAGTATTACACTCCTCGCATTTTTTTCCTCAGCTGTATACTTCCTCATTCAAGGGCTTTATTGTTGTAGTGTTTCAACATCGTTCTCCACATTCTTAAAGAAAAAGTCAGAATGCTTCTCTCGTGCAGTCTGCAGCAAGGAGAATAAAGCTGAATCTGCAGTTTAAGAATAGCAAACATAACTGTCCTGATACCCGCAAAGAAAAAAATGAGACATCCATCTCTAGATGGAACTTCTTTCTCACTTAAAAAATCTTGCTGTCAGGAAATTTAATTGATGCCCTCAGGTCTTTTTCCTTTTATGTTGTGTTGTTTTGTTTTGTTTTCTAAATTTCGAGGAGGCTTTCTTGTGAAACAGCAAAGCTTTCCTTGAAAACTGCGCAGGAATCGGAGCCGATTTGTAAACTGAGTAAGAAAAGCCATGGCTTTCAGTAGCGGGATTGTGCCGTGCACGTATCAATTAATGCTGCTTAATCAGTTTCTGCAGTTGGTGGAACTGCAGCTTGTAGTTGGAAGCTATTAGGGAGGGAATCACAGGAGGAATACTGTTGCAGGACTAGGCTCGTTTTTTATGTTTGTGTCCTCTGGATTCAAGGTGTTTGTATAATGAAGTTGGCACATTGATATATGATCTATTTTTTAATGTCATTACAATTTTAGTTCCCTCTGCCTTTTTGTCATTGGGTTACATTTAAGCACAGCAAGATCAACTTTAAACTTCCTTACTCAACAGCTTTATTAGTTATAACGTACCGTGACCTTTCTCAACATTCTTAAAGAAAAAGATACAGTGTAATGTCACTTTACTTTGCTTATTGTTCTTTGTTGTGGTGAACAAAGCATTTTCTACAGTGGCTATAGCACATAATTATACAGCTTTCAATAGCGGTGTCTTGGCACATATCAAAGTTCAGAAGAGCCTTTAGAAAAAAAAAGATGTTTTGTGGCAGCCTAGGGAGGGTCTCATCTTTCCTTCAGAAAATAGTTCAAGGCTCTTCTGTCAAGCTTCCCTACTTAGAGCTTTTTCTCCTCCTGCTTCATAAAGTTTAAAGGGGATTCAGTGGAGTTCTATGATCTATTTCCTTTGAAAGATTGTTCCTTTGCACAGAGAAGTCCTTTGACTTCAAGAGTTCACAGATTCATGTCTTTAGGTATCATATGTCTGACCTTATCAGTTACTCTATTTAATGTAGGAGAAAAAGTCTCAACTCTTTGTGTTTGTCTGTTTTGCCTCTGTGAAATGATTTGGTGAAAAGACCATCCTTTTTAACACACCACTGAGAGGCCGTTTCTGACTGTAACCTACCCTGTGGCTCTTCTGAAAAAAAAAAAAAAAAAAAAAAAAAAATTGTCCTTGTGTTTTGTGTATGGATGATTTCACAGTGAGAATAGAATTATACAAGGACAGGCACACATTAAAAAAAAAAAAAAAAAAAAAAATCTTTTGCTCTCTTTTCCTAAATGATCTATTGGCTATTTTGGTGGCTGCTACTCTGGTTCCCCAACAGGCACGACCATTTAACAAACACAGAGATAGCGGCTGGAGTGCTGGGCCAGCAGTAGGTTTTCCCTTGCTTCGACCTACCCCAAAGGCCTTCATAATTAATTGTCCTTCAGAGATGAGGAAAGTTCAGAGACAGTGTGTGTAGCGATGTCTATTGTCTGACATTCAGTTCTCCTTCCCTCAGCTCTTTTTCTTCGTTCCACAAAGGGTTATCAATAGGAGCAGGGAGCAAGCTCTCTTCTAACAGCTGCTGGTGGTGGCGGTGCTGTCTGCGGAAGGTATCATTGTGTTCAGCCATCTATGGATTAAATGGCTGCAAAAGTTCTAACAACCTTTTCAAACGGGCGTGTTTATTTCATCTGGATTACACAGACCTATTTAGCTAATTAAAAACTTTCTCAGAACCCCTTCTCTTTTATGTGGAGGGGAAAAAAAAAAGGCAACTGCTGTCATTATGAAGAAGGGCTGCCGTGAAACTTTGGTAAATAAATGAAAAATTCGATCAGTCCGCTTTGATTGAAATGCGCCAAATAAGCATTTAGTTTGTCTGTTGAGTTGTTCTGTGCTTTTGTTTGGTTTTGGGTTGGTTTTTTTTTTACTATTATTTTTAATCTTAGGAAAAAGAAGGGGGCACAGTAGAAAAAGCATAAAAGAAAACATCGGTGTAAGCTGTAACAGAAACAAACACTTGACAATAGAAAAAAACTGCCAGGGTTCATCCTGCCTCTGCTCGTAACATCAAAGTGCAAAGAAGCCGGAGTTGGCTAAACAGATTATTAATACTGTTGCACCTTCTGCAATTCATAGACTTCTCTGTGGCGTAATTATTAAACTTCACATAAAACAGGATAAAATTATATACGTGCTTCCTTGTTTCCCCTGGTGGTACGCTATACAAAGATACGATGCGGTTAGTAGATATGCAAGAAGTACAGTCAAATTAGGGCTGTTTATTTACGATCATTATGTTACTGCTCCAATTAATTGGGCGAAGCCAAAAAAGACAAATACAATCATTCTTCCACTGAGCAGTTTTACTAGCAAATTAAGGAGGTTTTAATATTTTTTTTAGTCTTAAAAAAAAGTATTAAAGTAGGACTCCACGTCAGACCTTTACCTGTATTCCTCATAAATGCATCACTTTGCCATGAAAAGGGATAATCACGTAGAACATTTTCTGGGCTCCATCTCGCTTCCTTAATGTTATGAAGGAGTGCTCAACAATCAAGATCAATTATTGCACGATTAAGTTATTAGGCCTGGCATTTGGAAACAGGTTTTCTGTATTTAAGAAGAAATCGCATACAAAGTAGATGCAGCTAATACAGTAATGCAAAAAAAGATCATAAAAAATTAAAGTTATTCTTATGAATCTTTCATTAGAAGCAATGAAAAGGGACACTGGTGAAGCCAAGTGCTTTGTTCTTCTGAGCTCCTCTTGGAGGGCCCGATCCTGCAAACCATTACGTGCCTGAGTGTTCCTTCTGCCAGCGTCCTGGTGGCGCCTGCAGCGAGTCCCCTCCTCTGTCACCGTTTGCCCAGGCAGGCCCGTGGCGAAGGGCGGGCTGCTTTGCTTCAGCAAACAGATGCTCCCTCTAAAAACGGGCAAAAAGTCCTGCAAAAAAACGTGCCGCCGAGTCACACAGCTGTACCGAGGCAGAAGCTTGCTTTTACGCAGGGAGAGCTGTTGGGAAACGATTTAAGGCTACTCAGAGCTTTTCAGATTACTCCCCACCGCAAATAACATGTTAAGTACTAAATTGCCCTAAGCGGTGTTTTATTACTGATCAATAAAATAGTAATCTTGTCTTTTAGCGTGGAAAAATATTTTAGTGGGATTTTTCCTGCTTTCGTTCCTGGATAACAGTAAACCAGAAAGCACAGCCACCGAAAAAAAGCCAAACCCATCCTTGTTTGTTTCTAATTTTGCTTTGGGGGAATACTAGGATTGTTCCAGCTGAATAGTGCAGGGTTTCTGTGCATGTGCCTGTGAGTGCATGGAGCGGCAGTGTGCTTTGCTTGGGTGAGGCTTTTTGTCTTGTCTTTCTGTTGTGTTTTTTTTGTTGTTGGTGGTGGTGGTGTTTGTTTCTTGTTTCTTTTTCTTTCTTTCTTTTTTCTCTTTTTTTTTTTAACAGTAATTTACTTGTACTCATCCTTACTGCCCCATCCTCTTCTCAAACAAAACAACCCCTTTTCCAAAAAACAAAAAACAAAACAAAAAAAAAACCCCGGACAAAAACAAAACAAAACAAAACTTGGCAAAGTCTTCCGATTCCTACTTGTCATTTCATTTTGCATTCAACAAGGGGTAGTGGGAATTGAAACGTCAACTGGAGATGGAGAAAAGCACCAATTTATCGTGCGCTAGCCTTGCACAATTCAAGATTTCTTTTGCTAGCTGCACACATTATCCCCAACCTCTCGCCACTCTCTTGTGGCAGTTGTGAGGAATGGCTGTTCCTTCCCGTGTGTGTACTGCAGGCCTCTAAAGACTCTTATTTATTCTCTCCCATGTCACCTTGTGTACAGTCTGGTCTGTGACACTGATGGTGATTATGTCATTATTTTGCTCTGGGGGCTTTGGCACATCTGCAGAGCTGATGCACATCTTCTTTGTTACGCTGGCATACGTCCCATATCGCAAATGCTTCATTAGCCTTACTGCCTGCCTCCTTGCCAGACAAGAATACCCAAATCCAAGCTTCTTTTTGCTCTGTTCTTTTGTGTCTGTGATGAGCCTTTATTCATCTTCCTAGTTCTTCCCTGTTTTCTATTTTTCTATGTAAAACTGATTTCCAGATGTCTGTCATTCTCCAAAAATCCATCCTGGATGAGGAGTGAGAAGCAAGGTGAATTTTAACCCACGTTATCCCTTGCTAGCACAAAGTCTTATCCATCTGAGCTTAAATCCTTTTAAATTCATCCTACACCAAAAGAATATGTGAGGCTATGCAGTTTCAGTGAGTAAGAACATTTTAAATCTCTGTGTTTGATAAAAAAGTAAAAAACAACCCAATACAAACATTATTTTTCTTACCAGCTAGTAAATTCTAGTTTTGATAATGGGTAACGGGTAGCATGCAAGCCGCTCATGCTTTTCTAGACTTTCCTCCTTTCTTGTAGACAATATAGCTAAATTTCTCATTCAGAACTTCTGGGGAAGCAGTGAAAGAAGAGGGTGTTCGCAAGACCCGATCGACCGACATTTCTTATATGCTGTGTGTTCTTGCTCCTTTTTCACATGAAAGGGCACAGAACGTTTTGTACTGTGAAAATTGAGGAAAATGTTTGATCTTCTAAACTTTATCGAAGCTCTTCTATATAACTATCATACCAGAGAGATCTGAAATAGTGGGTTAGCTACTAGCTTCATAAGATTTTTTCCATCCCATCCCACCCACCTCACCCTTTTTCTTCATGACACTGAGTTAAATTCTGGGCTGGATTCTCAGGTTTTGGTGTAAAACAGCTCCAGTAGTCATTGGAGCTAATTAATCCATGCCAACTGAAGAGCTGTCTTTTGTTGCATACAGTCAAGTGTGTGAATATCTGTTAAATGTCAATTGAATGAAAAAAAAAAAAAAAAGTTAAATTTGTTTGTTTAAAAAATAATAATAATAAATTGAATGCAGACCTGGATCTGGAGCCACAGAGCCATCCTGTCCATGGCTGTGGGGTGGAGGGAGGTGTTGTTTTTATTGTTGTAAGGGGCTCTTGCCAAAAGAGGAGGTCCCAGCAGATACCGTCTCAGTGTGGGGTCCGGGCTGTGTGACCGACTTTAACAGAAGTCATACAGATAGGATTTCCCATCCTGTAGGTTTTGAACAGGTCACCTTCAAGCAAAACACTACTTGCTTGATATCTTCAACGTATTTTAAAATGCACAAGAGTTAAGTTCTTGTAATATGAATGAAGGATTTTGTATAACCTTTGGAAGCCTTGGGAGAGATTTAGCAGCTTTACAACCTGTGCTATTTTCCTAATGCAGTGGGGACACTGTCTTAAGAGGTGTTTAAATCTGTAAAAGCAAAACATTCTGTCTGTGAGGAAGCAATGACAAAATATTGCAGAGGTCTGTGGGGAGTGTGTGGTCGTCACCTACACGAGATGGAGAGAAGCTGGGAGCCACGGCTCACTGTCATACTGAAGTTACGACAGTAATACAAGGACTGAAGTTAAGAAATGCTTTTCAGTCCAAGAGGGAGGGAGTCCTGGATTTCTCCCATAGCTACACAGGGCCCATCACTTGGCGTATTGATGAATTTTGCTGCGCAGAGAAAGAGTCCCACATTTTCCTGATGTGAGCGTGGGCGGGTGAGAGGAAGAGGCACAGCCAGAAGGGCCGACTGAAGTTAATCAGCATATCGGAGATGATTTCTCCCTGCAGATCTGGAAGGGGCAAGGTTCATCCTTCTTATCTACAGAGGGGGAAGTTACGCAGCCTGCTGCTGCCTCGTTTCACTGTGCCATCGGAGGGACTCAGGGACCGCCCCCAGGGGGACACGGTTTCAAGGTACAGGTAGAAATGTGCCTTCGGAACAATTTGTAGCTACACAGTAGTCCAGAACCACTCAGGGATGGGGCCTGGAAGTTGCTTCTGTGTGTAATGGGGAGGTTATGTGAAAAGCAGCAGAGCAGAAAGACTTAGGGGACTTAGGTGACTACAGTGGTGTAGACACGTAAATGTCTTTAACACAGTAGTCTATAGCTTTAGAAACTTTTTAGTGATAGAGAGGGGAAATCAACACTGAAAAGAAAAGCCCTCTGAGTGCCAAGTATCAGTGTTTAGGGAGAAGCTGAATGGCTTATCTCAAGCAACTGCAGAGAGGGCTGGCTCCATCAGGCTCAGGCTTGAGGTTATCTCATCCAGCGCTGTCTACAGCCGCACCATTTCCTTCCGCAAAGGCTAACGAGGAGTCAAACGATGGGGAGCTCAGTCCATCAGGACTGAGGACTTTGTCTCCCAGCTCAGTGTACTGACCGACCCTGGGTGGGCCCAGGACCGGAGCTCATAGTTGGATGCCTGCAACCTGGATGAGGCCGTGTGCAATTTCCACAAACCATGTGCAGTTTCCTTCCCCAGCCCCTACCCTCTGTCATGGGAGAGAGGAAAGGAAGTCTCCCAATGCCAGAGGGCATGCTTACCACCTTCATGCCACCCCCAACAGGACCCCAGTGACTGGCCATTTCCCTGCCAGACTGATTAACCACCACCTGCTTCCATCCCTGCCTCCCAGCCCCAGAACACACAATGCGAACAGGGAAAGGGCACTCTGGTAACTGCTGGGGCTTTGTCAGGGGCAGGCACAGAAGACAAAGGTGACTGCAGTGCAGAGAGGTAGGAAGAGCGAGCAAGAGCAAGCAACACTGATTACAGATGTTTACTCACTGCTATGACGTTTTTATATGTTACAAGATGTTCTTTAGATATATAAGCCTTTAATTGTTGCTTCTACTACAGTGTTAACAATTCGTCTTAGAGGCCAAATTCTGCTGAGCTTCAGAGAATCCTTACATACGACAAGCTCTGCAAAGCATCTCTATAGAGACCCATAGTCTAACCAGCAGTCACTGCCTGCCCTGCTCGGCAAGGAATTAAGCCATGAGAGCAGAGGCCATCCTCCTGGTGAAGGCTCTGCTCCTCACAGAGCAGGCTGTGCCTCCTGGTCCTTACAAGTCACACATCTAATCCCAGCAGGCTGCTATGAGCAAGAGGCCATGCCGTGAGCACCCTGCTGTCCTGCATCAAGGCCAGGCCTGAGTGGTCATCCTCGTGCTCACTTTCCTGGGCAGGTATTCTGTGGGTACCTGTATGCACTTCCTGCCAGAGTTTGGCAGCAGGGTATGTAATATGCCACTTGGCATCGTAGGCAGCCTCTGGCAGCAGATTGCGTTTCCCCATCGTGGGGCTGAGTTACAGTTAGACTATTGGGCGTATGAGTTTTATTTCTCCTTCACATTTTGAGTGAGACACCTTCTTGGGTGTGAAATTTCTGTGATCCTCCCTTCCACTCCCCAGTGTATATTAAACCCCCAACTATCACAAGCCAGAGGAGCCTTAGTGATTTTTCCATTCTGCAGCAGTGCCATTGGCAATGCAGTACGTTAAGGGCAATCAGAGTTTCCATTAGGAGCTTCTACATCTCATGCAGTTCTAATTTATCAGTAAGGCAGAAAAGGAGACTTGATAATCATCTCTCCAGTTAAATACTATCGATGATTTTTGAGTATGGGGAAAGGAGAGAACTGAACTGCAAGGTGCAAAAAGTCTAAATACATCGTAAAATGGAAAGTCTTTTATGTTAGACTTCTCAGGTCTCGTTACCAAGTTTTGTGCTTAAAATCTGGTGCTTTGAGGAGGTGGTGTTTACAGCAGACCGTAGCAGCGTTCCTGTTATGGATAGGAGCATGTTTGTTGCCTTAGCCATGGGCACAGCAGTTCCCACAGAAACCCTGCGGGGCAAGATGCCTTCTGTGCTGTGAGATGGGACAGAGGTCCAGGCTGGGGATGGGGAGCTTCAGCAAGCTGCCTCCTGCTGTATGGAGAGCCTGAACTGTACTTCCCATTCTTTATTTGTGGAAAAGCTTAATTGAAATGCAAGTGATTAAATCTAATGTATCGCATAGTATCCATTTTCACTGCACTACCACTTTCACTTCCTTGATATTATCAGACATCTCAGCAGCCCCACTGTCAATGCCCATTCTCCCTCCTTTATGTGAGCGTGGCAGAGGAGATAACAGTGAGCCAGTGGTAGATTAGTAGTGCCCCAAACCTCACATGAAGGATAAGACATCTCAGCTTTGTTTCAAACAAACGCTTTCAAAATACATTCTTAAATCATTTGAGGGCCACGTGTTTTCCAGCTTCTCACAAAGAGTGAACAAAAAACAGTAAATGCAGTAAGAAACCTTTATCTCTTTCCTAATTTTTCTCTTCTGAGCAGAACTCGGGCTAACACCTTTCCCACACGCCAGGATTGGCACTACAGTGTCACTGCTGTCCCACAGCAGTAGGCTCCTCATCCTGTGGCACTGAGGCTGGCAGACTCCTGGTCCATATTTTTCTCTTTCCAAAAAAATCTGTTTCTTAACAGACTCACGCAGCAAGAGACATAAGAGGAAGCCTGCAGGCACCAAACATGGTGGCACCAGAGGGCTGCTGTTGTAGTCAAGGGATCAGAGTACATGTAGCAGTGGGCAAACTGGCACCTGCTCCCTAGAATGGCTTTGGTAGAGTGCAAAGTGTGTTTACTGAAGTGTCCAATAGCTGAAGTATTTTTCACTTGTGTTTTTAAAATAAAAACATCCTTTCCAACTATTTCGCTCTCCTCATAAGTGATAATGGAAGAGGCATTAGCCTTTCCATCGTCTGAGCCAACCTATTTTTTTCTAAGAGGTGTCCAGGATGTTCAGCCAATTGAGTGATCTAATTAGCTGAAAATTGTTAATTTCCTTTACCTTATAAAGCACCTAACACAGAAACTGTTAAATAATGTTAAGTGTCAGACTTAAACTGAGAACATTGGGCCATATGCTGCCATGGCTTTCACGCCAAAAAGTGTAGCAACTTACTCCAAAACCTGCCTCCAAATTCTGTGTGGAAGCCAAAGCCTCCTGCTTGATATGCTGCCACACCAACTCGTGGCACTGAGACAGTCCCACGCAGCAGCTCACCATGTGTGTGATGGGAGGTGAAAGGCTGGGCAAAGGTGCAAGGAGCCGGGGCTCCAGTGAGGTATTGCATACACACTGCCCCTGAGAGCTTAGGAAAACAGGGCAGCTCTGGGCAGGGATATCCTGGAAACCATGGCACATGAGTGCCTGCAGCTGCAGATCGTGTGAATGCCTAGTCTGCAGAGGAATCAGTGAATGTGTAAGTAGACAGGGGAGAAGGAAGAGCTTCTAGCTCTTCAATAAAGGGAAGTTGACTAGCTCTTCAATAAAGGGGAGTTCACCAGCTCCCTGGGATGCACCTGAAGAAGTGTGTGGTCCCTGGTGTTAACAGCCACCCTGCAAGCCCACAGAAAAGGTGACTTCCTGTAGTAAGATGCCTTGATGTGTTACTTCTGGCTTGCCCCAAGAACTGACCTCTTACAGGACGTAGAGTCTGGGAAGGGCTTGCCCCCTAGTAGGTTTCCTACATGGCAGGCTGTGAGCACGTGTTTAGGGGCCTGCTTGGCCCCAAAGCCTACAGCCTTAAGTCTTCCTCATGTAAGAGGCTCAAGGTGATATGTGGATGATGTACATAGATTTTCTCAAGTGCCTTCTTTGAGAAGATTATGCCATGCCCCCAAAAGTCATCTTTTACTATGGATTTCATTTCCATCATCAGCTGAGGTCAGCGTACCCCTACTTTGGGGTATTTGTGAACATCCAGCTTATGCTTTGTATGAAGTTTTCTCAGCAAAAATATTTCCCCTGAATCATCTGCTGTTGCTGTACGTACACTGGTCTGGACTGCTGCATAAGCTGTTTGACCTAGAGCTACATATAGTGAGGTTGCTCCCCTTATCCCAGAGAGGTTCTCTGTCACTGGCTGTAATAGAGGTTATTTACTCCTCATCCTTGGGTTAGGAGGTTCCCAGCTGAGCCCCTCACTCCTGCCACATCCAGATCACCCAGCCAGAAGCACGGTCTGGCCTCCACCTCACCCCTTCGGCCTGTTTACCTCCCACCACCGTGACCTTGCTCTCTGCAATGTGAGCAGCCTTCACCAGCTGAAGACCTCTGATCCCAAAAGTCCACTAGAGATTTTGGCTTTCCTAGTTGGCAAGACGACTTGTTGCCCACCAGGTCAACATGAATAAAGATTTTTTAAATCCATGAAGTCCTGAAATTGCAAAAAAAAAAGAAAAAGAAAAAAAAAAAAAGAAAAAGCTGCCTCTCTCTGGATAATTTAACCTCTCTTGGCAGCCTGACATCTTGAGCTGACTGTGCTGCACTTGTTTATTTGTGCTCGTAATTAGGATAAAAAAAAATAAATCCAAACAGACATTCACCAAGAATTCTACTTTATATAAAATTTGAAAGTAAAATCAATCCTGACCCAATCTTATCATTTTTAAAGTATGTTTATCCAGCTTTGTGGTAGGAACAAGCAGACTGTTTGAAGGCCACATAGTTTTCAAACCTTGGTTGCAACACGCTACCCCGTTTTGAAACCGT
>NC_092827.1:85256764-85264264 GCF_039878825.1 Excalfactoria chinensis
TTCAGGCTGCTCACTTAGCTGCTTGTTATTGCCACCATCCTATCTCCAGTGACTTGGAAGGAAAGAAAGAAAGGTTCTTGATATTGGTTCTCTGGAGTGGACCCCAGAATTAGAAATTGTGAACTCTTCTTCCCAAGCACAAGGGGAAAACCTCATAAGCTGGCATCCATGTGTACATCAGAAGGGCGGTTATCTGCTGTATTTATTTCTGTCTAGTATTGTGTAGTCAATGACTCCTTGTCTTGGTTGGCTCTGAGTGATACCAAGCATTGAGAACAGCATGGGAGCACTTGTTGAAACTGCACAAACAGTAAAGTGTACCATTTCTTACAGTAATGCAAGAACAAGACAAGTAGGGTGTCTTTGGTATCCACAAGCATGCAAACAGCAGAGTGGTTATGTGAAGTTTCTCATTGTTTCTGTAAGCTGCAATAAGTGAAGGGTAATACAAATCTTCTTCTCATATAGTTACTGCTGCAATGAATGTCTGTACAAGCATTTTTTCTGTGTAGCCTGCTGAGGGAAAAATTTCCATGGAAGGCAGCCTGTCTTTGGGAACAGAGGAGAGCACGTGGGGCCAGGTTTTGTTCTTGGAGGTCCACAGGGAGTTTCCAGAGGCATCAGGACTTCTGGAAACAGCCCTTGTCAGCTGATTTCAAGGGGAGCTGATCTCATGCTTCTCCGCTAGCAAAACGTTGCTAGCAAAGGGCTAGTATTTCCCCACCCGTGATAGGTGAGTTAAGCTCCAGAGCTGTATGGGATCAGATTAAATGTGCACTTTTCCAGACAGATTTTCTAGAAGTGGCTTTGAAAGGCAGAAGAACAAAAGTCTGAAATAGAGGTAAGGTGCAGGCGCTGATCTGACAGTGTGACACATGGTCAGTAACTGAGTGAGAGCTGCACAGCTCTATGTTGGCCACAGGGAGAGTTTGCATGGATCCTACTGTAGGTCAGAGAATTGCTCTTGCCAGGTGTGTCAGAGTGGGCAAATAATAGCACTGAGGGAGTACTTGCTATTATAAGCCTGCTGGCCAGTGGCCGGCTGTGCATTAGCAGTCCTAGCACTGTGAAGCTGTATTTCCATTATAAAAATGGAAAATAATACCTTTGTGGAGATGACTTCAACATTGCAACTGACCTGCTGTTTGTTGTAGTGTTTGCTTTCAAATCGCTGAAGGAAGGGGGTAAGAAGATGGTGCTGATATCTGAAAACATACTGTGATATCTGAAACAACTGTGTAGAATGTGTTACTAAAGTATGGAGGTGTTTTTTTAACGTTCACTCACTGAGAATGGCATGTCCCTGATGGCTCACCTGTGGGGTGACAGTGACATTCATAAAGCCCAAATGAATTTGACACGTTGAATTTCTCTCCTTATGACTAATCTGTGATGAACACATCCTTGTATTTACAAGGAGAAAAGCAGCTCGATAGTGAAAAAGTGAATCATCACTTGGAGCACAATGTGCCCATTGAAGGGGTTGGGATTTTGTTTGTAGTCTTTCGGAAAAGAAGAGAAAGCCATAATGGTTCCCAATAAAGTCATCTTACAGGAGTCTCTTGCACAGGAGCCACAAAACCAAGATGTTCACTGAAGGCTTGCCTGCTTGTTTTTCAACTCTGAACAACATTCAGAGATATCCTATTTCCTCTGTAGCTTTCGACACTGGCTGTGACCAAAGTTAAGCATGGAGGTACAGGCAGCTTTCTTGATGTGCACAACTTCTGTATTAGTCCCAACACAGGGAACATAGTCATAAACGCATGGGTAAAATATCAGGCAGGGATTTCTCTCCTTAAAGACAATTGTGTTTGTTTCCCCTCCTGCTAATTATATCCTATAAATCCCCCACTCTCCAAACTCAGACAGAAACATTTTGTTACCTACATTCTGTCCGTAGACTTTACACAGATCTCTAACACATGTTATAAAAGTTATTGCTATAGTACTATATATAACAGCTTTGCATAAGAGAATAGAAGGCTGCTACATTTAGAAAATGCAGGTGCTATGTAAGCCCCTTTCTGAAAGAAAGAACTTAGCTCAGTTTCCTTTGAAGAACCAGAGACTTGAAATTGAAAACTGTATTAATGCCATTGTCTCCTTGTATCAGCAGGTTCCAGAGAGATTCCTGGAAGTGGCTCAGATCACGTTACGGGAGTTTTTCAATGCCATTATCGCAGGCAAAGATGTTGATCCTTCCTGGAAGAAGGCCATATACAAGGTCATCTGTAAGCTGGACAGTGAGGTCCCTGAGATTTTCAAATCCCCCAACTGCCTACAAGAGCTTCTTCATGAGTAGAGAGTTCAGCAGCTATTTATGAATGTATGAAAGTAGCAGTCCCCTTCTGATGCCCAAGTCATGCGTGTCTCTATTTTAATTTCATATATATGTGTATCGCATACATATATATGTATATGAAATTAGACTGTGATTCCTCCTGGGTGTATCTTTGGGTTTTCGTTTGGTTCCAAGGGGATGGTTATTTTACTTCAGCCTTTGGTTTACTTTTGCCCGAGACCCTTAACATTTGGAGAATAAATTGAGTTAATTTTCAGGGAGAAGAGTTTGGAAGCGTGTAAAAGCCTGTCTTAGCAAGTTAGGGCATTATGTTTAAAAATGCTTTGTCAGATTTATTGCTTGCTGCAAAGTGGCATTTTGTCTTAGTGAGACTAATGTCATGGCACAATACTACAGACAATGAAGTTTATATTATGTTTATACTGCTAAAGGTCTAAACTCTGTGGAGTCACTTCATAAGCTTGGAGCTCTTTTTGTTTTCTTTTTTTCTTTTTTTTTTTTCTTTCTTTTTTTCTTTTTTCCAAATTTTATGTACTTTTTAACCAATAACTAGATTTTCTTTCATACTTCAAAAAGCTACAACATCTATTTCAGGTACTCACTCCAAGAAGTGATACCGAAAAAAGCAAACCCTATTCTTCATGCTTTCCCTAACAGGAACAATAAATACCCTGCACCAGTAATCGACATGCCAGGTTGTTGTTTTTCTAAACTGCAGCAAGGGACGTTTGCACAAATCAAATACCACTCGTGCAGGTGGAGGCCGGTAACTCATGCACAACGTTGTATCAACCACACGAATTGTAGAATATGGTCAGCTTGTTAAAACGGAAGCATTTCACTCTCCATAGAGTAAAAATGAAACCTGCTGAGTTCTAAATTGCCACGTCTTGGTCTTACTTTAAGTGGCATCGGTCCCTGATTTTTTTTCCTCTCAGTACATTCTGCCCCTAGAAACCTCCTTTCCAATATACACAGTTTTCTGTCTGTATTTGACATCTGTCCTGAAAAGCACTTTTTGAATGACCTTATATACAGTCAAAGAAAGCATCTTCACCTCACAGTGCTGAGGCAAAGGAGAAAAAAGAAAAAGAAAAGAAAAAAAAAAATAAAAAAAAAGAAACAACAAAAAAAAGAAGACTTGTTCGTAGCTGTAAAATATAATCAGCCTTTTCCTAATCGGGAGAATGAAAATCACAGTTTCGTAAAAATCTAATCAAGCATATACAAAAATTGCAGTGTTCTCCCGGCTATGCAGGGTTCAAAGAGCCCGGCTGGATTTTTAAATTACTCTAAGGTGCAGCTTTATTAAAAAAAAATAATTCGATTTGAGCAAATTGCTGCACATCCTCAGAAGCTGGAGGTAGTCTTGACCAACATCTGAGCTACAGTGTAAAGTCCACGATGGGTCTGGATTCACCTGAATGCCGTACCACAAAATGTCAGCACACGGAAAGAAAGCTAGCTGCTAGTTCTTGTGCTTTCTTCAATGGCTCTCTTTGTCTCACGTTTTAAGAAAGGTATTGTCTCCAAAAGTTTGGGGGAAGGTTGAATATGCTATAGCACTCTGTATTTGTCATTTTCTCTGTCGTCTTTTGTACAGATGCAGTAAGAATTTATTGTTATCGTCAATAGTGTTTTCCCCTGCACATTTCAGTCTGAATCTAGAGGAAGTTCCTGGTTAGCTGAGGATTGCATTTAGACCCTGGAGGATATTGATACCTTGTTTCTGTATTTTAAAATTACATTTTGACTTTGGAGAGTGAAAGTTTACCCATGTGACTAAAGAGCTGACCTGATCATTGCAATTTCACTTCATTTACAAATACTGCTGATGGATAGAAATGTATGAAAGCAATTATTGTCAGCAGAAAGCCTTAAAAACCTGCTGACTTCAAATTAAACAGCACAGTCCTACAATTCCCTGTCATTATTTTCAAGCACTGGCAGTATCTGTGGAGTATAGGCAATGCAGACAATAGCATGGGATGAAGTGCCAACATTTTCACTATGCATTAAAAGCTAAACAAATCTTGATCTTAGACTCCCTAAGAGTACCTAACACTGTACGTATCCTCACAGTAGAAAGGATGTGTCTTTTTCTTGCTTTTCTTCTGTTTTGTTTCATTTTCCTTCTTTTCCCTTTTTATTTTTTTCCACATTTATTCTTCTGCATGATCTGGTAAACATTACACTTCATGATGACGTAACTCCAGTTAATTCTGAGTAAGAAAGGATGAAAATTGTGTTCATGCACTTTTCTTTTCTTCTTCTTTTTTATTTTTTATTTTTATTTTTTTAACTTATGGGAAGAAGTGGCATAAAATGCTCAAGTTTTAACACAGCAAATTCATCACTGTCATACTGTCAGATACAAAACATAACACTGCATTGTCACCTTGGACATAAGAAAGCAAAGCCATACTGTAGTCATAATATGTGGACATACTACTAGCTACCATCTTAATCTGTGATTTTACCATTACTTTTATTATGTTTATTATTATTATTATTATTATTAATATGATATTATTATTATTATTATTTGGCTGCAATGTGATTCACATAATCTAAATAAGTGAAATTGTGTACTCAACACTTGATGTTGTTGCATTTATTTATTTATTTATAAGTAGCATAATCTCGATAGTAAATGAGGCATAGGAATTAAGAGTAGAAATTTCACCTTAAAAGAACAATAAAAGCTCCTTGGTCTGAAAAAGGAATACGGGATGATTCGATGATTTCCGTCATGTGATTCTTCTGTATTTTATAGCCATATTGCCTTTGTGCCTCCCAGTACACCTAAAAACATGGCATAGCTCCTACTAAATTGCAAGTAGAAAATAGGGTTGGCTTTTCTCTTTTTTTTTTTCAAGTGATCTGGATATTATTTCCCTAATATCAGCTAAAAGGCAGGAGGCTACTTTTATTCTAACGAAACGTTTACACAGGGAAAGAATTTCAAATTCCATGTAGAAATCCCATGTTGCCATTCATTTACTGCTAATCCAGATTTATTTCTGCATATAAACTTGAGGTTATAGTCTGTGCCTAGACCTTAAATGCACCAGCGGAAGGATAAAAGAATCCTTCAAAATACCAGTTTTTCCCCCCACAAGTACAATTGTTCTTGTGCCTTCTGTGGCTTACAGTTTTCATCTTTTAAACTTTATTTTTTTCAATTACTACAGCTGCAATAAACACTATTTTATTTCATTATTATTATTATTATTAATTATTATTTTTCCGGCTGTTTGACATACTGTTGATAGCTATGCATATTTTGTGTCTTTTTAAAAATTAAAAAAAAAAAAAAAAGAAACAAAAAGAAAAAAAAACACACAAAAAAAGAAAAAAGAAAAAACAAGAAAAAAAACTCACAAAGCAGGAGAATACGTTTTTGAAGAAGAGAATTTTTAGAACAGTTTGATAACGCAAATTATTTTTTCTCAATCGTTTGAGCAGCATTCGAGTTTTGAAAATTCTTGTAGAAGCCAATTTTTTGTAACTGTGGTGCAAATCTTGTGTTTTCTTAGCCTGATGAAAAGTAGTATAGAAGCAATATTTCATACGTGACATATGTGCAGATGCATATACATATGTAGTCACACGCAGCCAGGGTGCGTGCGCACGTATGTATGTATACACTGACACACACACACACACAAAATATGCGTATGAAGTGAAAAGCTTACCTTTTTCCTATCTAGATTAAGAACCTATTTTAGACATTTGTTATGTTTTGTGAAAAGAATGTTCTATTTGAAACTACAAAACATTTAATTCTTACTGTATCTCTGGTTGTTTAATGGGAACGTTTCACATTTAATGGTAAACACGTGGAAGATGTTAGAATGTAGTAATTATTTAAGAAAAGTGTTCACCCATGTATTCCTGAGGTTTGCTTTGTGCCTCTGAGTATTATTTAATTAAAGTGTTTTAAGTTTGCAGAATCTTTGTTACTGTACCAGGTACGTGGGTGAACACTGAAAACCGAGGGGAACTTTTATAAAGCAATGTAAATATTCAACCTTAAGGCCGTTCTTGCGTAAAGACATAAGATTTTAATAACTACATTCTGAAAACATCTGTTGAATTTATAAGGAACACTACAGTAACTGTACAGATAGTTGAAAGCATTCTTGGAAATCCAGCTCTCTTACTTTTAACAGTTGAGTCTTTCATCAGATGTCAAGGGAATGGGTAATACGGTTTCTGTAAAATGGCAGAATTTTTTTCTATGTATAGGAAGTCAGTTAATAGAAAAATGTTTTTTTTTCCACAGGTTAATATTGATTAAGAAATAAAGGTGAAGATTTTGTGGCTTTAAAGATAGGATTTTCACCAGCAGCATTGAAAGATTATACGTATATATATATACAGAAATATATATATATATATATAAATGGAAAGTGGTTTACAAAACCCCCAAAATGAGCACTGTACATGAGAAGTGAAAGCAAAAACTATATTTGCCATGTGTATTATATAGTAATCATTGGTGTTGATAGTGCAAATGTTTCCTTCTGGTACCAACTATGTGTTTGAAAATTCCAATACGCATTGTTTTCAAAAAGCTCCCCTTAAGGAATGTAACTGGTTTATATGAGTAAGCAGTTACTGTATTGCACTTAAATGTTCTGTTGAAGGAAATGCAATTTCGTTTTCTGTAGAACTGTTGGTTGTAAACCATCTATAAACTGAAGCTAAAAATGCTCATATTTAGAGCTGGGATGAAAACTGGTATTTAACCTTTGTATCTTCTTAGGAATATCCTTTTTAGTGTATTAAAGGTGGTGGCACTATGACTTTGTTTAGTCTTTTCATCTGAGCCACAGTCACCTCTCTCCCAAAGCAGCCACCTTCCAAATGCACAAATATACTGGGACGTGTAGAAACAAATCTAGGAGAATTGGAGAGCTTACATTTTCTCTCTAAAATCCATCCCTTCTGTGTTAATTATACCACTGGAGTGAAATATTAGACCAACACAATAACCACCTCATTACCGCATGACGTGTAGGAGTCAGAAACTTAAAAAGGAGGAAGAAAAGCCTCTTTAGGTTGGTTTTAATGCTGCCCGGAAGAGTCAAAGGTTAAGGTCTAAACTGATATTGTCCCAGTCATTACTCATATGTATATAGTTACAGAAGTGACAAAACACTGCCTTTATATTATTTAGCAATATGTTG
>NC_092827.1:85914264-86164264 GCF_039878825.1 Excalfactoria chinensis
ATTCCAGTTGAACTCCACCTACCCCGAGTTTAGGCATATCCCTTAAGGACAATCTGCAGCGTGTGGGAGGAGGTGTCGAACAAAAATTTGGGTCCCCCTAGTCCCACACCCCCCCCTTCAAAAGCCCATATTTTGGTAGCTAGCACACCTACCCATACATTCCCTACTGCCCTTTTAAAAGAGAGACTTTTAAGGCTCTCAGTTCAAACAAGACATTTGAGAGATGCTTAATTGGCCCCACTGGATGGGAAAGCATTAAATCCTGGTCCTTAACACTCATTCTGTATAGCTGTTTTTTAAATGGCAAGCAGAATCATCTAATTCTATATACAAATCAACTAGCATGATACTGCTCTGTTGAAAGGGTCTCCACAATTATGTAAAACGCGAGTATTAACTATAATTGGGATAGTTTGCTAATACAATAAAAAGCTCTGAACATGAGAAAAGTTATGCTCACAGCAGTAGCTATCACTTTCTAAAGTAAGAATTCATGGATGAAATGACATGAAAAAGATGGTTATAAAATTTTAATGGAATGATAAAAGGCAAAAGTCAGCCTCTCAGCTGAATTCTTAAAATCCCTATATATCACAATCAGCTCCTTAACTGTAAAATCAATGTGGAGTATAACATGTTGTCAATGTGGTTGTCACTGGAGGGAAGACAGCAAAGTATGACAGCTACACAGCTCAGTCTTACAACGATGAAAATAAAATCATAAGGCTTTTTACATGGATGTAACTGTTTATAGAAGAAATTACTGAACATGGAAAGAGTTGGCATATTTTTCAGTAAGATGCTTAGTTCATAATTTAAATGGTTTTATTACAGTATTAATACTGGAAGGTACTTTCATTTTAGCAAATTATCTTTTACAGCAGGCTATTTTGCTCATCTGCTTCAAGAGTTCAGATTGTTCTTTAAAGGAAGGCACAAAACTATCATTAATCTTTTTTAATTCCCCAACTAGAATCACATATTTGTTTACTTATTGTACAGATTAGGGGAGCCAGGAGCTCTACTTTCCTAGATATATTTCAGGGGAATCTATACTTTCATTAATATACTGAGACGTGTACCTGGACTTCTGCCCTTTAAAGCTAATGAGAAATACCTGGGAAACACTCACTAAGCACAATAGACATTCTGGGCCTTTTATACTTGAATCATATACTCTTTTCAGGAACATGAGCAATGAAATTATGCATATTAAAAAAGTCTGGTATCTTTCATATACTGTATCCAACAATATCCAAATTAATTGTGCAGCTGTGGGCAGAAGGGACCACAGGAATCTTACCACATCAGATCACATGACTTGTCACTGCATGAACAGTGTAATGACGTTATTTCTATGAACCCCTTCAAATACATGCTGAGAGCTGTCTCCAAAATACTCACACTTTTTGCCCCCTTCTATTCCAGCTTCATGTTGCTTCTAGTATCCCAGACAGGGAGCCAGGAATATTCTGCTTATTCCTAATCCATAGGCATGCATAAGCAGATACTTCTATTTCTCATATGATCATCATATCACATTTGCCATGATAGCATACATCAGCTTATCTGTTGTTCTCTCTTTTTGTTGTTCACTCTGTCATGGATTTCACATGGTTCTCTCTTCCATGTATGACCTTGCCACATTTTATCTTTTGCTTCAGTTTTCATCCAGCTTTCTTGAACACATGTAGCCATATTCACACCAACTCACTATGGATTAGTTAACATGCCTAAATTATATGGACTCAATCTGCATACCTAAATTGAGAGTCTAGTCTTCTCAAGATACTCAATATAACCACTGGTTCCAAAAGTTGAGAACTGTGTCATTGCAACTTTCTTGTCCTGAATTGCCCCCTGGAGGAATTTTCCTCCCTCTATAGATTACAAAAAGAAACTTTAAGAGAATAGGCCTCCCTGCCCTGAAAACAAAGCTCTGCGGTGAGCATGCCAGTGGAGCACACAATAGCACTCTATATGATAGGCATAACACAAATACATGCTGATGAATGTTTGACAAATTGTAGGATCATCTTTTTTATACTGTTTCTTTTCTCTCCAGATATCAAGTCATTACTTCTTAGTATGTACTTTTGACACTACTTATTGTATCAATTGTCATTGGACACTGAACTGGACTATAGCTTTTACAATACAAAGAAAACATGGATTTGCAACCACAGTCTAGGAAAAAAAAAATACAGGTTGCCTGACAGGCAACTCACAGAACTTCTCTCTCAACTAGTGCAAGCCAAGCACTTAGGAAAGTGCTTTAGTGAGAGTGGATAGTTACGCTGATCCATGGGACTAAAACACAGCTCTCTGGAAGAGATGACTAAGATGTTCTCCTGCATGCAACTCACTGGACTGCAGGTAATTTCTATGACTAACTAAAAAAACAGGCATATTTTCTTGAAAGTAGTAATTTTTGGTCTATTAAATTTCATCATCTGTCCAACTAGACTACAAGAACGGTGCAACTGCCACAGGACCAGATTCAGATAACTATAACCAATTCTTTTACAGCTTCCTTCCCAGCTAGTTCAAAGACTTACCATAGCAAAAGAGAAAACCTAATTGACATCTGCTTTTTATATCTAGAAAATTTCATTTTATTTCCGAATGCAATGCATGAAATTCCTCTCTTAGTTCAATGGTATACACTGACCTCTCCATTCAGCAGTGAATATATTGACTGCAAAGCAGTTACCATAAATTTACTCTAGTTTACTGAAAGATCTAATCCAGAAATTTCATCAAGCTATTTCTATTTCGCAGTAAATTGTTTGATGCTATGCTGACCAAGATCACTGGAACAAGCATCTTTTATTAACATGTTTAGCAGGTTTTAAAAAATTCATAAGATATATACATTATTCTAATCTGGCACTGACAGGTTAGAGTTTAAAAAATGCATGGAATCAGTTACTAGCGCCATGCAAATGTAAATGGAAATATCTGGAAATTATTTACAGCATTTTTTCTCTGTTATAAACACCTCAAACTACTAATCTTTACATTAAGACATTTTATTACCAGATACTGTAGATTATTTACTGGAGGTGATGTACACAAATGTCCACCTCTCATAAGAAGATAAAGCCTGTGGAGTGGAATGCGCTGGATAATCTATTTCACAGTGGTTCCCTAAACAACACAACCTGCTATTTTAGCTGTTAGCAAACACCAGGGGAGTCTGGCATGCTGACTCTAAACAATGCGGAGCATAGAGAGAGGTGGAGGAACTGTGACCGAATTCTATGATCACCATGCAAGGATGGGGACTTGACAATACTACTGGAACTGATAAACTCTTGTTTTCATGAGAGTTGTCAGTGGGCACAGCCAAATTCCTTATTGGTGGTCACGAGAGCCCATTTGAACACAAGAAGAGGAATAGGGCAGAGTGCTATTTGTGAATAAATTGTTCAATATAATGAACACAACTGGATTCATAGTAAAGAATGGGGCATCACATAGAATGCTAAGCTGCCCCAAACCCCTCTGATATCTGAGGACAAGCTAGAATGCAAGGGGGTTTACTTTCTTCCAAATTTCTTTGCTCTTTTCACATGACAGAAACAACAGATTTTTATGGCAGCATTTTCTAATCTTTCTTTAATCATTCCTCCTAGATTACTAAATATTTTTCTTAAATAAAATATAATATGAAATTCACTATATACTGTGAAATTATCAGATTGAAGTAATATAGTTATACTATTTTAGAAATGGATGTGATGATTTCATTTACTGCCCTGAGGTGCATATGCACATTAACACACATACATGCATATATTTTATTCCTACAGATATCTTTCATGAAAAAAAGAGATACAACCAATGCACAGAATTCAATAAGAACAGAGTACACACATGCACCTCACTAGAGCAAGAGATCCAGGAAATTTCTACTGTCAAATGTTACTTTAAAAAGTCAAAGTCTATTGGTTAGCATGCCAAGGAATTAAGTGTAGTTTTGCAACAAGCTGTCAGTATAGGCAGTTTTATAAGAAAAATATTGAAGTCTTGACAGAAATACTGCTTATACTCAATGAAAATCATTCGGTCTTAAGCAATTGAGCTGGACATCCTTTCACAGAGGGTAGCCCTCTGAAATGACACCATTACCAGAGTCCTTTGTCACCAATTAACATTTTTTTGTTCGTCAGTTACAGTGGTTGCTGGATACTAGAGACTGTAGTCTATATATCAGTATGTATTCTGCAGCAGTATAAGTACAAATGGAATATGGCGTTTCAAGAAAAATATTTTTCCCCTTGGAGGCACAGCTTATAATAGAGCTGCAGAAGGTCTTTTTAAGGTACAGTACAGAATGCAGTACCATAGCTAAAGAAGCAAGTGGATTGCTGATCTTAAAATTCTTTGATGGTGTAAGCAGTGATCAACACATTTTATATATTTTCTGTTCTTAATCTTAAATTTGCTTTGGAAATATCTACTACCTTCCATACAAACCTCAGACATCACTGCATTTGAGTTTTGCAGGGCATAGTGTTTCCTCCTGCTGAACAAATGCCATCCAAGTTCTACAAAGCCGCTAACTTGTATATATGTAGGCTGCTCCAAAAATAATGACTGCTATTTACTTGATAGAAACTACAACAAATAAAAAGAGTGCAATAACACTATTTGATAGAGCAACTTCTCAGCTACAAAACACTATTTTTCAGCTTAGTCACCACCATTAGCTATGCTTTTTTTTTTTTTTTTTTTTTTTTTTTTTTTTTGCCAGTTAATAAGAGCCTGCATGCCATGCTTGTAAAAATCTTCACTAGCAGTGCTGACCTGGTGTCACCACTACTGTAATATACCACTACTGCCTCACTGTGCTCACATGCTCACATATAATGTTTGGTTTCCATCAGAGTTCATCAAGCATCAATGAATGTCATAGGTTCCATGGAGAAATTCAGTCACACACCTTATTTCATATGCCCTTCTATGTCAGACATCATTTTGTCATACTGCTCCTCTGTTCCTATCTGTCACATGGCAACAAAATATAATAGAATAATGGCAGGAAGGTTTAACCACTACTGCCATACCACCAACCCCCAAATCTGTTGTCATGGGCCAACACAATAAAATAGGAGTCATTACTTCCAGAGCAGACCTAGCATTTACCGATATCAGAGAATGTAATTTGAAGTTAATGGGATATGATTGTTGTCTTATCTGTGTTGAGGACACCTAGAATGCACGACAGCCGAAAAAAACTTTTCATTCCCAATGATCATTGTTAACTCAAAATAGTGATCTACAGATTTGAAACTGAGTTTGTCATTGCCAGTCCCATCACTTCCCATAGTTTTGTGTTCTATGGTTCGCAAACTCATTCCATGCAGTTTGTTCAACAGTTCCTTGACTTAGCAAAGAGCTGCCATGATTTCAAAAGAGTCTTTTCAGTTGGATTCTGGGTTGGATTTTGCATTCGATACAGACTCTGAGCAATATTACATAACAAATCTGGAATTAACTGTATATACATCCACAAAATCTGCATTTTTTTAAAAAATAAAATGAGATACTAATTTCATCTTACTCTCTACTATGGTATTTAATAGCCAACTTTTTAGCAATTTTTTTTTTTTTTTCCAAGAAATTGGTTTTTTTTACTCTGTAATGGATGAACATGTAGCAAATTTTGGAGAAATTAAGTATATCATGATGAGATTTTTCCTTTCATATCTTGCTGAATGAAACAGGAAACAGATTGGGGCAAAGTTGATGATATAACAATAAAATCCTAACTTACTGTCTTCATTGCTATTTTATCTTTACTGCCTGCACACCGAAGTGCCTTAGGGTGTTGCTCTGTTTTACACTGGTATGACATCTGTATTTGGGACTGTAAATTTAACCTGATGCCCATGAACCATTGTTGCAGTAAACATTCAGCACTTGTAACAAAACTCAGTTTTTGTCCTTCCTCTCACTGGATAGCTGCATATTTTGAGAAAACAACTTGAAAGGAAGTGTTTTCACAAATGAATAACAATTTTCTTTAAAGTTGAACAAATAATTCACCAAAGAAATCTGAAAAATATGTAAATATTTGGAGCTAGTCAGGCTATGCAAATATTTATTTGCATATATCACCTGTAGGTAATTAGCTAACATAAGTAAGCTGTGAACTTCATTACATACTGAAGATGCATTATCTACCCTTGCAAAATTTTGTTGAGATTCATTTCTTGTTCTTCTATCAAAAATGAATATCATATTAAACTTGTCTGCATTCACTGCCTGAATTCAACCAGTCTCCTATGACTATTTAATTTATACTGCAAAGATTATTTGACTCCGGTTGAATAGTTCACATAGAGTTGTTTCTTGCTGTAAGTAGGAGGAGAATGGGAGTGCATTTAAAAGGCATCACTTGTTAATATCTGTAAAAAACTATTTTTGTACGAAGTTGTGGGTGTAGAATTTTAAAATTCTGTTTCTGGGAGTTAGATACGTGTAAAGAGGCCTACATACGACATTCATTCCTATACAGTCCTTCTGGAACATATATGAGGGCTGTTCTTTACCTTTCATGCTAAAAAACAGGAGGCATTACTTTTGGAGTCACCTACTTAGAATCAAGTCCTCAAACATAAAGGAATGCCAATTAATGAGTAGCAATTATAAGAGTAATTAAACTAGCCATATGTGAACACAAATGCATGGAGAGATGTTATATATAAAAACAAACAAACAAACAAACAACAAAACAAAACAAAAAAAACTACTTCCCCAGATACGTATTAAAATATTCATATTTTATGAGAATCTAAGAAAACAGATATTGAGCCCTTAGGAGTTATTATTGTAAATGCATATTCAGGAAGGAAATACATTACTTCTGTTTAACTGAGAAGGCTAGATATCCAAATGTGTACAAAGGCAGCTGATCTGTTATTTCTATTTTGTGCTAAATTGAGTTAAATAAGAGTGGACTGCTTACTGTCCTCTGCTGTAGTCATTGAAGTCCAGTTGCTATAAGCATGGCCATAACCATTGGAGGCAATCACTCTCACCTCATACTCAGTGTATGGCTGAAGATCTCTGATGCTGTGTTGTAGGGAAGCGGTCGGGCTGGAAAGCAACCTGCAAAGAAATGTAGCATGAGCTATAGCTTTAAACATCCTAGCACTAAAAGGAATGACTAAAACACTACATCTCTTGGAAACAAAACCAGCCCCCCTACGGTGAGCTGTAGTTAAAATAAGAGGACTTTTCTTGCTCAATAGTTGATGGTGGCCTTGCAATGCTCTGCGTACTCTAGAATGTCACCAGCAGAATGGCTCTGCCGCATCTGGAGTCGGTAGCTGGGTGCGCCTGGGGCGTTGTTGCGAACTGGTGTAGACCAGACAACCTGAAGACTGGTCGGAGTGGCAGATGAAAGCCTCGGAGCCATCACACCATCTGGAGCTGTCGAAAAGTATGGATGAATTAGAGCAGAGAAAACCATGGACAACATATGTCGGGTAGAAACAAAACGCTCCATATACTGGAAAAACTGTTCCTCAGGATCAACAGCAATGTTAACACGGTCCATTTAGTTTAACATTTTCATTACTGGACTAAGATACTTCTTTTATTTTCTTTTTTCCAAAACACTTAATATCATTTTGCTAAAAGCAAAACTCCAAACACCCAAAAGAATTCAGAGCCAACATATTCTCTACCACCTGTCCATATATTATCTGCTTCTCCTTGTGCCCAGTTCTGTCACCCCTAGAAGTTAGAGATATTCTCAAAGAAATGTTACTGAACAAGACTAATATCAATCAGATCTTTATCACTGATACCTTCTCGCCCTTAAATTTAGAATAATTTGAAAAGAAAGCAAATTAAATTCTAACAGAAACCAAAGGTGTTCAGGTAGAAATCAAAATAGATTAACTGAAGTCTCAGTTTCTAGCTCACCGTTTTGTTAACGAAATTAGTTTTTATGAAATCGAGGAACTGCAGATTAAAATCTGTCACTAATGATGTCACAAATGACCTTTAACTGCTGCAATTTTCACTGTATGCAGTAAAAAGAACTATGCCAACTTGGAGTTTATGGCTTTGTCTGTTTTTCTTGAAAAAGAAAACAATCTGTTGGAGAAACTTTCTGTACATAAACACATCTGGAACTCTTGTATACAATGCACGTCTGTAGCTCTTTTCCAGAGAATTAAAACACAAGAAAGTTATTGCCTTTGTCATTTAATCTCTTGTATAATAGTTTCGCTTTTCATGGTCCAATAGTTACTATTTGCTTCTTTGTTTGGTCCTTTCAACAAGTATTTTTGCTATTGTTATTTTCTTCTTTCTCTCTATTGAATAAACAGTCTCACCGATCTGTAACTCAAGGCACAGTTATAAACCTCAAGGATAAGTTGTAAGATAATGAACAGTGTTTTACAGTAAGTTTTATGATCTTCATTTATGAGGTGGTTACTAAAAGCAGAAATAACAGAATTTGTGAAACACTGTCCAAATTCGACACTCCCTGGAACAGATGAAAGGATGGCATCCACTCTGAAAAATAATCAACAGTCATAGATAGCATTTTTTGTTTATACTGACACAGGCACACAAAAATACGTGCAATGTATTTTCATGCTGATTGCTCATGCCTATGATTGGGGAATGTAAAAATTCTTCAAACTCAGTTCCAAATTTTATAGAAGTGCACAAGACATGGATTAGAGCAATCTGGAAACTCATTCCCTTTCCCTTAAGTTCAGGCACCACTGGAGGAATCATAGAATGGCTTAGATTGGAAAAGACCTCAAGGTCCCAACCTCCCTGCCACAGGCATAATTGCCAGGCACTAGATCAAGTATTAGATCAGATTGCCCAGCGCCCCATTCAATGTGTCCTTAATCACCTCCAGGAAGAGAGCATCCACAATCTCTTTTGAAAACCTGCACCTCACCACTCTCAGTAAAAACTTCTCCCTGACAACTAATTTAAGTCTACCTTGCTTTAGTTTTAAACCATTCTTCCATGTCATATCACTATCTATCCATGTAAAAAGTTGATTTCCCTCATGTTTACAAACTCCTTTTAAGTACTGGAAGTCCGCAACGAGCTCTTCCTGCAGCCTTCTATTTTCCAGACTGAACAAGCCCAGTTCCTTCAGCTTATCTTTTTAGGAGAGATTCTCCAGCCCCTGGACCATCTTTGTCCTAAAAAGAATTTTCTATTCTTTCTTTTTTTTCTTTTTTAAACAAAAATGTATGCCAGCTCTCTGCTGGCATACCTGAGTTTCCAAGTATTCTGTTACTTAGAATTGGCACATAGCCCTGAAGTGGACAAAGATCTCCAGTTTCCCTAACTCCCCCTTCCTCTTCTCTCTGTTACTCTGAAAAAGGCAACATAAAGATTTAGGAGTTTAGCCAGCCTGGCTGCCTTTGTACCCCTCTTTCTGCTGCATTTATCTAGTCCTAGACAATGAGGCTCAGGTGAATCCCAAGGAAATCTGAAATCTTCCCTGCTTCCAAATCCAGGAGGTATCTGAGATTCATGTAACCCATGGCCTGCAAATCCTTTGCCATCATCTTCAGGGCCAATCAGGAGCCTGAGAGCACCTCAACTCAGAGGGAAAAAATACAGCTGACTTAACAGGTGAGTCTTAAAAATCAAACATTTGCAAACAAAATGCTCGTGTGTGAGAATTAATTACACTCTCAGAATAAAACAGAGAACATACATTTATCTCACTTAACATGCAGCAAAATAAATAGTGTTGGGCTTCAGTTGGGCAATACAGTATTTTTAAATTTATGGATATAAAATATAGCGAGGCTTTCAAAAAATAACATTGTCTCACATGGAAGACATGGATAAGATGGGAGATAAGGGAGATGAGCACTAACAGGTGTTTCACAATTTCAGAGCCATCTTCACGCCTCTCTGTTGTAAAAAATACAAGATTTTTCCTGTCATAGATTGTTTCATGAAGTTGTTAACAGGCAAGCTCATTCAGAACAAGAAAGACAGCACAATTATTATAAATACTTATATTAGAGGATACTAAAGTGTTTCATAAGCTGACACTAAAACAAAGACTCAGTGTCCCTCCAAAGCAAGATACTGTCTCATTAAGCACTGAACTGTCTGCAGGTTAAAACGCACCAATAGTTTAAATGCACACAGTAGTTCTCTACATAGCAGAAAAGCTACATCTAACAATGAATCTAATTAGCTGAGTTATAATTTCACCAGGAAGCCAAAGTTCACATTGTTATTGAGGAGGCAGTGTGAGCAACTCACTGAGGAGGCAAAAGTGTTAAATTTCCAGCTCTGTTGGGACACATCACTTCACCTTTGTCCCTCTTTTCTCAATCTGTTAAATAGAGATAATAATACTTATCCTTCTTTGTAAAGCTTGCTGAGATCCACAAAGTAAAAGCTCTGATTAATCTTTATGTATGTATAGTGGTGGTTATTATAGTGATACAGGAATGCTCATCAGAAAACAAAGATGTAGTTGTCTAAATGTCAATAACAACTCACAGCGCAGATGTTATTTTAATAGCATAGGTAATCTCAGCTAAATGTTCAAATCTCTTCTACCAACAAAAGCCCAACATAGGAAAGAGTAGAAAATTTGGACAAATCTCTTCTCTGAAAGTCAACTAACCTGTAGAACAACCCTACATCACGACTTTCAAACCAACACATTAGAATATTCTGCAGATATATTTCATCCAAAAAGATTCCCGTAGCTTGCAGAGATTGTCCTTACTATGTTCTTCCAAAAGGAACTGGGTAGGACTGTACGATTTTGGACCCTCTGCTGAGGCACAATGAAAAAAGGTGCTCTGTAAAAATGATTACATTTTGATCACTAAAACTAAAGAGCTCTAACACCCAAAACTGGTATTCTAAATTGCATTCAGAACATTCACTCACTTCTCATCATCAAGGTCTTCAGTGTAATATTTCCCTCAGCTTAACCCCTTTTGCTCAATTCATAATCCCAAGAGACTTCTTACTACCAAAGTAATAAGTGGCAACCAGCAATAACTCTACTGAAAATTTCTTAACAGAAGATCCGTGTATCTATCAGCTTGATATATTGCCTTTAAGATGCCATGTTGCTCAAAAAGCTCCCCTCAAGCTTTAATATTGCCCTCAGGAGGCAACTACTCTGCTTGCAACCTACTGAATCAACATCTTGCCCAGTAAATCCTCACTTAGCAGGGCAGAAAATCACACTTTGTCTATGAAGAAATTACAAGGACGGAATAAAATAATCAGATGTCAGTTGTTATCAGAATTAATTAATAACTTCACAAATAACAAAAATAATAAAAAATAAAAAAATGGAATGCTACAATCTGACAATAATATATTTCATTCTAGATACTTAAGTACACACAGACGAGTCAGATCAGATCCTTACTCCACTGCTAACATGTGAAGTGAGGTTTGAAAAGTGTTTTAACTTTTTGCTTCAGTTTCTTCATCTTGAATAGCACATGCAGTAGTTGGTAGCTTCATAAGTAATTATTTACATGAGGGCAACAAGCATTGTATTAAACAATTGCCTAATTTTCTGAGAAATATTCAAAATGCTTATCAAAATATACTTGAAATTTAAATTATTTGAAAGCAGACTTTAGGAAGAACTAGTAGAAGTGAAATACTTGGACAATAAACTATCTAATCCAAAAAATGCCTGTTCAGTTATTCTCTAATGAGATGAAGAAAAATCAGAAGAGTTGGTTTTGGTATCTGTCAGCTTGGTGTAAACTCACTGCAACTTTGCTGATGTGACACCAGCTTTAAGAGTTATCAGACAAATAGTGGGTATCCATAATATCTTCAGATAGGTCGATATAATTGTTTGGAAGATGCAAGTGTAACTCTACAATTCCCTACATCTATTTGTATGAAATACTTAGCACATCTTATCTAAATATCTTTCACACACACGTATACAAATGATAAATGCAGATTAACCACAGAGGAATTAAAGTAGATTCTCAGCAGTTTGTACCATAAAAGAAAGGAACAGTTGCAGTCAAACTGCCCTTAGATGAATGTCTTGCTCAGTCAAGGCTACTCACTCTTTTCCAGGTTCAATTCACAAACCCCATTTCTATATCTCATTGCATTGGTTGTTAGATACTCCTGATTCTTTTTCTATTTTAGGTGCCCATACTGAGATCATCTCATTACAACACTTTTTATGGCAATCTGTTCTGCAAGTTGACATTTGTTTCTCCTGATTTTCCCAGGTATGTTCTTGTTTGTGCAGTCCAAATAATTCCAGACATTGTTTTCACCATAATTCTGATCATGGGCATGTGTTTTTGTTTCATTTAACAAGCCATGATGTTGGGCCCTGTATCATCACCAGAAGGGCATGCTAGTTATAAACCTTTATCTGTTGGCAAGATTGATTTTTTTTTTCCCCCGTTCCATATCTACATCAGTTTGTCTTTTAACCCTCTTTTCCCAGCCAACTTTCCTACTCAGAGCACAAACTAGTTTTGATTTTTCATTTAATGCACATCCTCCATTGCACTGTTTTGCACCCAATCAAGATTTAGAGTATTCTTGGATACTTTTTTTAATCTTATAATTTCACTGACATATGTATTCAGTTACAGACACTATACTCTCTAGTAATACATCTTCCAGGGACAACATAGCTCTATTTTAACTTTGTTTCACAACCCCATTTAACACATCAATGTATTTTGGAATATACAATATGGAAGACCTGTGGTGACCTTCATGCTTGTCCCACTCTGGGGCTCAGAAAGTAAGGAAAGCTTTGTTTTGTGAAAAAGCAACTAAAGAGGCATAAAGCTGTGGTTTAATTCTCATACTGCCAGTAAATCAAAATCTGTTCACACCTAATATTCCTGAAATTTTATTTTCTGAAGTATAACATAAACAGGGTATAAAAACATCTTGATCCCTCTTCATAATCTATCCCGTGTTACTAGTCTGCTATAGTAGTAATTTCAGTTGAAAAGGAGTTGCTTTGTAGATCTGCTAGCTGTCAGCATTAATATTACTTATTAGGTATAATAACATTCAGAAAAATAAAAATAGTAGGTTCTAACATTTTAAATTTGTCTTGATCTGCATTAATCATGTGAGCTTTAACTGCAAAATTTCCTTCACTTGTAATATCTGCAATTAACTGAGTGACTAATGATTACAATATCTGTAAAAGAAAAGACACTGGATAGAATTTATAACTGAACAGTAGCTAAAAGGATAACTAGCCAGTAACTGTCATATCACAAAATTAAAAAGAAAAAAAAGAAAGATCGTGAAGACTGCAAGGAAAAATGTTAGAATTGGTTTTACAAAATCAAACAGAAATCACAATTAAGCAAAAATTTCTTGTGGGTCACACATGACTTACGTTTCCTGCAAAATGAAATACCTCTTTGAGTGAGCATTGCTCTTCACTTATGCAAAGGAATACACGGGATAACAGGAGATGGAACAAGTATGTTCATCTTCATGTAATATCTCCAGCATCCAGCATGAAGCAGCTTCAGAACTGAATTTCAGGATTTCTTTTTTTCAATTATTCTTCCTTTTGGAGAGGAAGCAGGTGAGAGCTTTTGACATCATCTTCAGAATCTTGCAGCTTCTCTTACAACTCATATTGGATGGCAGAGAGCTCTGGCCAAAGGCAGCTGCAGTACCTTTCATGTTGATGGAAACATTGAGACCTCTTGTCACTGGTGGTAGCTTCACAGAGTGCTGGCAAGGAGTGCCTGGGCTAAACTGGAGTTTTCTTCTTAATGTTGATGGTATAACTTCAAAGACCTGCAGGCAAGCTTTTTGTACTTTTTACCATATTTGAAATGAATCAATTCTTAGGTAGCTACAATTTCTATAGCTAAAATTATGTCCCCACCAGAGCAATAACCATAGATAATTATTCAGGAAGATTTCATCCTTTCCATAAATAGCCATTTGAAGTGCATTTCAGGAATCAGGGATAAAAACTTAGCATATGAATCAGATGGAAGGCACTAATCAAGGAACCTGACCTTTGATGCTCACATCTGATTATGACTTAATAATTTTTTATACTGAACTGAAACATGACAGAGGAATGTAATTATTCCCAATAGATAGCACTGATGTTTATCCCTCTAATTTGACACAGGAGCCAGAAGAGGAGCATAGACTGTGACATAAAAATTCACATTCCTGGAACAAATATACTTCCGAGGTTTCAGCAGCCAAACGGTAAGGGACAACCTTTCTAGAAGATGGTGGAAGCTAGAAAAACAGTAGCTGAAACATCACTTTGAGTATGGCAGCTTCTCCTGCTCTCGTGTGGTGAAAAGGATGTGAGTTAGCTACTTACACCAAAGAAACACACAGGAAATGAATAGTCCACTTGAGGAAGCCCTGGAAAGCTTCAAAACCTTTATGGTAGAGATGGTAGGAAAACAGAATAGTCATCTTCTGTGATGGCAAGGAACACCATATGAGCTCTGAGACAACAGATGAAAGAGCTAAGCTTTTAGTTCTATATTGCCAGCATGGCTGATTGCAAGGAGATTCTAATCCTGGGATGCAGATAAAGGAGGTGGTAGGGTCTGGAACAACTTTCCTAAGAAAGTTTAATAGCTCTTGAAATATGCAAGTTCTCAAAGAGCAAAAAAGCAAATGAGGGCATTACTGCTTGAAAAAGTTCCAGGGAAGAAAGTCTAAACATATGTGGCTTAAAAAGTAGAAGACGGCAAGGTAACAGATACAGATAGTAATCTCCATCATCACAAAAAAATTTACAAAGACAGAAAATTGGTGACCCAAGAGGTAAAAAGAAAATATAGTAACAGGATCAAGTTGATGCAGAAAGATTTTAAACCAGAAAATCCCTATTGGATTAAACAAACATCTTAATGTGACACGGAAAAATGAACATGATTTCATAATTAATAATTTTTCAGCCTAATAATTCAATGAGGGTCTCTAACATCAGAGAAGATGAAGGAACAAATGAAAAGGGTATGGACATCTCTGAAATATTTAGTTGAGGCCTGCTGAAAATCAATTTTTGATATTTTATTCTATGACTGAAAGCAGAAGGATGACATAGGATATTCAAAGCCAGAAAGCAGCACTTTACAAAGGCAAGTGGATGTGTTTTTTGCAAATGATTGTTGCCCTATTTCCACTGAATATATCAAGAGAAACAAAGAAAACATGGTTATCTAACTGAAAAAGAAAGCGAGATAATGGAAAAGATACAAATGTCTGAAACAAATAAGAATTCTGGTTCAAATGCTGGCAGTGTGCTGCAGTATGAACAGGCCCGTGGACTACCACTCACTGAATTACCTACTCTGCCATTGGTGTGTACTTCAACAAAGCATGAGTTTATATATTCCTAAGTGTACAGATGGGAGAACAATACAGGTTTGCAAATAAATTGGATCCTCAATAAGATTTATTTTTAATCCATAAATTTCTGTGCAATGCATATGATGATACTGCCATTTATGATGGAATCCCAGCTTGAGAGCGTCCATAAATAGAAAATGGATCTGACAAGATGACTGATTAGCTGGTTTCAGGGAGCCACTATGCACAGTGGGTAGCAGAGTTTTATTATATCTTGAACATCCTGTGTATCAGTGAGATCCAGGTCACTGGACTACCTTTTGGACATGAAACAACTGAAACTGCAATTGACATTTTTCCCCACAAATCTTTCTTCATTTAAGGAAGAGTAGAAAAAGAAGTTTCAACAAAGTTCCTGGATGACTATCCAGGCAATACAAAGCTGGACTTTTTTCACAGCTCCTAATCAATTTCTTTTATGCGATATGTGTTAACCACAAACAAAGAAAGCTACAACACTTGTGATTTTTGTAAGGAAATTCAGAGGCAACTGTTGGGAACAAAGGAACTGTTTATTTGGTCCAACAGTCCTAGTTCCTATTGCCCTCATCCCTCTCATCTCCTTGCATAGCGGAGCAAACTGAACCTACAGAATGCCTGGAGGGAAACAGATTTCTGTTGTGGCTGTCTCAAAATGCTGCACCCACCCTACCTGTCACCTCTTCTCCTTCCCTTTCTGATACAAAATACAGGTATTTTCACTGCCATTTTTAAAGTGGCATTTACATGTTTATCTGAATGTCATTTTGAATCAATACTGTAGAGTACTATGATTAGTAAACAGAAAGAACAATTTTTTAAAAAAAGTATTGTTGAATAATAAAAATAAAATCTAGTTACAAATGAGAAAAAACAATACATTTACTTTTCCCTCAGAGTACCTATAATGCCATTGTTTATACCAGTAATAAACCATTCTTCACAGAAAATCACTTAAAGGGCTGGATGTTTTTTTCATCGCTATTGGAAGTATCAACTTTGCTTAGCTTATCTAAAAACAAAGATACTGCTTCCTTGGGTATGAGTATATTTGGATATCTCAGTTGAAGCTGTTCCACCACAATATAACACGTAACAGTTTTGGTTTTGTTTCAAGCCTTTTGGTTGTACTGATACAAAAAAGTACTAAAGCTATAAATATAGCTGGTCTTTTGTTTTAAATTTTTTGTAGTATGGTATTCTCACCATCACTGTCCATACACTTTTGTTTTCTGCAAGGTGTTTGCAGAGTTTCTGAAGGCTTTTATACATTCTAACTTTCTTAATCTTTTGAAATATATCTTCATGAAATATATGTATATGACATACGAGAAAAGCTTGGATATTTTGTTCATATACGAAAAAGCACCACAGGAGTGAACTAGGGAATATGCTGTCAAAGAAACCATGGAATTTTAGCTTCTCATTTCCAGTTTTCCCTAAGGTGTAGGTGCTTATCACAACAATATCAAAGTGTCTTCTTATGTCAATGAACTGAAATAAATATATTCCAACTGAAATTCATGAAGGAAATTCAGAAACGGCGAGTGTACAAAATCTCATAACCTATACAAACTCTAAGTCCTTTCTTTGGTGAAAGGAAAAGTTGTTCACCTGAAGACTTTGTCTCTTAAGTCATGCCCTTAAAACACTTCAGACATTACTACTTAAAAATTTACCTCTCACATTTCAATCATCAAAAATTTGGCATCCTGTAAATCTTTTTTGGTAGGAAACATATTCTCACAAATGGAAGAATAATAAAAAAAGTCATTTACTCTTTGCTTTGGTCCTCAAGCTATTAGAAAGCACTTTATCTTTGCCGGTTCACTTGAATCAGACAAGGCTGAAAACAAACATATCAAACCAACAATACTTATTAAATAGAAATTCTGACTTGCATGTTATCTTAACCTAATTCTCAATTCACTATGAGGCATTCAAGGCATATAGTCTTTGAAGTTGCGTACATTCTAGTTTTCTCTTGCAAAGCACAGAATTTGTCAGGTTCAGACAAAATACCAAAAATGACTGCATATTTTATTAAAAGCCTATTTTTTCCTCTCTCCCTCTCTTTAACAGAAGTCTAATTTAGTTGTTGTTCCCTTAGGTACAAAGTACACAGTTCATAATTCATTTGATATAAAATGTCAGTTTAGATTTTTGCACTTCTTTGATAAATGAGAAAAAACATGTACGTTTCAATTTCTTTCTATGAGGTTTTACCAGCAGAAGCCCCCCTCCCATTGTGCTGCTCAAAGACCTTTGTGTTAAATTAAACATCAAGATTCAGAAACTGTAGGGAATGGTATTTCCAAGACGTACAGTACAAATATATGAGACTGGGAAAAAAAAAGTAATCATTTTTTTCTACCACTAAAGTGATCTCTCCCAAAGAGCATCTTTGATCCTTGAATTAGTTCTCAGTTATAATTTAATGTATAAAAATTGTCAGCAGCTTTCCCTACATTTAGACATAAAATTATATTGTCAGCTCCACAAAGAGCAAAATACAACATTCAGGAGCTTGCTTCCCTCCCAGTATGTGCTCATGCTTCTAAAGCCCATCAATATTAATGGGCAAAATGTGTGAACATAAAAGAAAATAGCAGAGAAATAATTTAATTGTATCTGTCATCATTAACAGCATAGAACATTTTTCCTGATACAACCAAATCCTGCCACTAATCAACACACAGAACTCTGAGGGCACTAATCTGTGCAACAGAATCAGGAATTTAGTTCTGGAAATAAAGCTGCTATAATTAGGGAAATAGCACAAAAACACTGTATCTTCTTCTCTTATGTAACGCATGAGGCCAAGTCTGACAAATGCATACTATCAGGTTTACAGAGTAAACAAGAATTATTATCACTTCTCAAAATTGCCAACTGTACTGCTATGGCTGTCACTTCATGTTACAGTCTAGCACAGCAGCCTCAGTATCAATGAATTACGCTGTATTAGAAACTAGCAACAGAATCATGTTCTGATGCTCACGCTGAGTATCACCACCAATGAGCAACGTATGCCCACATCCACAAATGCCTGGAAGTCAAGACATTCACTCCTTCCTCCTTCGCTGCAAACAGACACATGTCTCACCCGGACCAGACAAGCACCTGTATCCCAAACAACGAATGCTCTGTTCCCATATAGCTTTTACTGAAAAGATGCTGGCTACTATTTTCTTGTTCAGAATTGGGTAGTCTAGTTGATTAACAGTCATCAAACCCTTAATCGCAAACCAGGCTGCCTGTATTTTGCCAAATCACAGCATTTATTCCAAACTGCACCACGTATTGAGATAAAGTAAATACCTTGGCAATGTTTGTTCTTTACCAAGCAGACTTTTGACAGAAAGTTAAGAGGTAAAGAACATTTCCTCTCCTTTTTCCATTTTTAGAGCACAGATTAAAATGACTCTATCTTCAACACAGAAATTCACAGCTACTTAATTCAGATTACAATCATCAGGAACATCTTGTTCAATTTTTTGGACAGCACTATTAGTTTCTTAGGAATAACTATCTCAAGTACCGTTCTTAGTATGTAAGAACATTCACCACTTCGGTGAAAGAAAAAAGAGGGAAGAATTATTTCTCTACACAGTGACGCCTTTTCAATATGTTTCTTTTCTTTCTACACGTTTTATAAGAGCTGTTTAGAAAATCACAAAGCAGTCAACCTGTGAATTGTTATTTTGTGTGTACACAGTGGTCACATTCAACTTTTGCAGCACCTTTTGTGAAGAGGGTCTAAACTCAAGGAGAAGAGAGCCTGCCAGACCACTTGATGCATGTATTATACTTGTCAGTGCTAGAATGAATACAGTCTCTTTACCTTCCCTGGCCTGCCTTTCTATTTGCAAACCTATCTGTAAAATGGGAATAACAATAACAAGCCTTCTGGAATGCTAAACCAGCAAACATCTGTAAAAATTATAGAAGAAAGTATCTCAGAATATAAATAGTAAGAAGTAAAATAGCTAAAACCTGGACATATCCCACTGGAATATGAAAGACACAAATTCCTTTTCTCTCTTATTTTACTAAACTGGAATTAATCTTCCTAAAATGGTAGTATTTCCTCATCAGAATCCTAAGTCAGACCTGAATACAGACCCAATGGGAAACAGACTAAAATCCAGTACACATGAACATTCATACACTTATTTCCTTATGTGTATCTGCACATGCATGCAGAAAGAAACATTTAAAAAAGCACAGTAATGAAAAAATGTGTTAAGTCAGAAATGACTAGGAACTATGGAATACAGTGGTTGCCTTTGTTGTAAGATGGTAAGTAGCATAAAAGTGCATTATCCTATAGGGACACCCGGGAAAAATGGTGACTCTAATGACCTATTTCTCATTCATTTTTCCTTTTCTTTCCCTTCTCCCCATAAGGAAGAAGAGAAGCTTATTTCCCTTACCATACTCAGAAATGAGGAGCAACGTATGAGGAAAAAGGAGTAAAAACATCACCAGAGCAAATAAATAACATTATGGAGGAAAAATGATTTTCAAGTGCAATTGAAAAATTCAGATCTGAAGTTTAATTTTTAAAAATTGATTTCAGGTCTATTTCTAAATTGAACTAAACCCCTCCCAAATATTAGTTATTTTTAACATAAGAGCAAAGCAGGAAAATAAAAGCAAAGCATTTGTATGGACATGATGCTTTAAAAAGAACATTCCTATATATATATATATTCCTACCTAAAGGAAGGAAAAGTATGGTTATTTGATCATCTCTGAGCTTAACCATCAGGAATATATTGATACAACCATAATTTTTCTCCCTCAACAAAGTATAAGAATATGTAAACAAGGTGGCAGAACTTTCCTGGAGCCCCACAGAATTCACTGAAAACAGAGGAATTTCAAGATGTCCTCAATGGTGCAAAGTTGCTTCAAAATGTTGTCACTTTAATCAAATCTTCTATAATCAGCAGATAACTTTAATAATTTAGGTGCTTCAAGTGCAGAAAATATTGTTTAAGATAACAACAACAACAAACCCATAGACATTTACCTTTGCTGACAACTTATGAAAATGCTGTTTTATTCTGGAACCTATAGGGGCATGAACTGTCAGAAATGAATACAAGAAAGTGAACTTTTTAGAAAAAACAGTATGTATCAAACTATCAAAGTAACGCAACAATTGAGCCAGTTCTTAAGACTTGCATATGTGTGGAAAATGGTTTAAAAGACAAAACAAATGGTATCATTTTTCAAACATCTTCAGTATGTTTCACCAGGAATTCAAATGTCATTTTATTCTAGGATTCTTTACATAGAAGAAACAGGCTAGTTCATTGCATAAAGAATGTTGACTTCAGTTAGAGTAGGGAACAATCTAGATGAGATTTACATTGAATGAAAAAATGCATGAACTGGTTTAAGACTTAGGTAAAAACTTCACACTTCATCTAAACAGCGTCCTTTCTATATGTACTTACAATTAGTTTGCAATGGGTTTATGTGATGGTAGGTAATCATTTTAAATAGAGATCTGCTGCTAAATCTCATGGCAGGCTGCTTTACCCATTTCTATGTATTTCTCTAGTTTTCAAACAACCAATTTGTAGTTTTCCAGCATGAAATCTGCTCTACCACAGATTTCTTCCAAGAGATCTTAAATATCGCCTGGAACCTATGCTAAGCTTTTGGAAAGACCCGGACTGAGACCTCCACACTGAGGTTAATTGCCTGCTTATAGATGATCTATGAGCTACTTCAAGCTGTTGCACATCTCTCCCTTTCTCATCTGTCATTTCCCAACCAAGCACAACCATCCATGTTCTGGGTAACTAAAATTGCAATTCTGATCATCTTGCTCTGTTTCATGCAGCTCCAGAAAACAGAAAGCAAAGAGCTGAAAAAACAGCCCTACTGTTTGGAATGTGAAACTACAGTGGATCCTCCTAGCCAAAAAAAAGACTGTATGCAAGGCAAAGGGAAGGAGCCATTAAGAGCAAAGAATATGCATTTGAATGCCTTTGCCTTCTGCCAGTGTCCAGCTTTAGAAATAGAAATTTGGTAAGGGTATGGTTTAAAGCAACCTTGAGATGGTTCCTTATGATGCGTGAAGTTAGGCTGAGCCCCAGTTGGCTGTAATTTAGAAAATTACAGCAGAAAAATGGGCACCTCTGTGCTTCCCATTGCCAGAACCTGAAGACATTATCTCTCAGGAATGAGAGCTGAGAAACAAGAGCTCCTCTAACTTCTCTTGCCACCCAAAGCACCAAAAACAATCATTCAGAAACAAGAGTAAACACAGAATGAATGTGCTGAAGGATGTGCTGAATGGAAAGGGAGAGGGGAATAAAAGAAGAAAGTAGAACTAATAAAAATGACAATCAGATCAATACTGCAGAGATTAGAGAAGAATTACTGTTTCATTAGAGCAACTCTCAGTTTTACACACAAGCACTTTTGCAATCCTACCCTTATATCCCCATGAAATCATCTTTTTGGACGAGAGGAACTAGAACAGACAATTTACAGAGCTTGCCACTGACATGCCTTAATTAGCCCGGTCACTGATGAAAGATGTAGGGCAGCTGTTTTCCCCCTCCCTACTCTATCCAGCTCTTTCCTTAAACCACCTCTAGAAAAGGCATGGCTACTGTTTTTCATTCAGAACTTTCTGTAAACACTCTCCACAAAGTTATTTACAACTAATTTTTTTAAAAACATTTCTTGTTTCTTACAAAAATCACCGATTACATTTGTCTGAAGGTACAGAAACATCACAAGTTTGAGAATTTTGAACTTTTTAAAATATCTTTTTTTCTATCAATGTAATTTCACAAATGTGTTTTTTTCCCCCTCTGCTATCTGTTTTCACTTTCAATTCTGTTACTACTGTACAAGAAGTTACAGAAGAGAATGAAAGGGATGAAAAATTAAAAAGAAACAGAAGACACAGAACAGAGAGAATCCTGTTGAATATTACTCCATGCCTACAGGGAGCAGAAGAGGGGGAAAGGAGAGAAAGAACCTGAAACCTAGCAAATTCCTCCAAAACAGGTTTTCTAGTATGACTGTGTATATGTGATCCTGAGAGAGTGGAAAAACAAACTTGTCTCAGGAAAATTTTAGTGTACACAGGTTTAATTTTTCTTCCTAAATACTTCTGGACTTCTGTTTGCTTTATTTACTAATTTATCTAAGGAGACATGTTGGCTCCAAAGATTAACTTGCATGAGCAAATGTTTCCAGATGTGAATATGAGGTGTACGATGTGGTTCTTATTTGCTTGCATGATTAGATCAATGATGCTATGATGTGGTTCAATATCCAGTCTCAGAGGTGTTGCTACTTAAACTAACTATAGCTGAAATCCTTTGCCTGCAGGATGCCATGTTCTGTAGATGGTGAACAAACATCAAGTGATAAATATGTAGGCTCACTTTTTGCTTCTGAGGAGCTTGAGCTTGTAAGGCAGAGGCATGCAGCCTCCTGGCTACAAACATTTGACCAGCAAAGGGCAGGTGCTTATGAGTCTGAGACAAAATCTGCCATCTTTCACAGCTACATATTGCTGTATTTTGCAAATCATGGACCAAGAATATAAAACAGCAACATACTCCATAAATTATGGCAGAGATTAAAAAGACACTTCACTGTTTAGGCACTTCTTTTTTTACTTTCCTGAGTATCTTCCCTTTTACATACTACTTAGGGAATAGGAACATATATCAACACTAACTTCTCTTCTACAGATAAGGCAGCATCCAGTTTATTGTTGGTAATACTCAACACAGGTAACCTCGCAAAGACAATTTTCTGTAATAAGACACTGAATTATTACCCACAATAATTTTCATACCTCCTATCCCTTGGGAATGCAGTCCTTTCCTGTGCTTTCTCTCTTATTCATGTTGGCTTAGCCATCACTTTCCTGCTTCTTGTCTGGTTAGCAGCCTGTCTCTCTCTGCTCCCTCTTCACCCTTATTTCTCAACAAAACAACCTCTTCTGCATTTCTGCATACAAGACTTCTCATTTCCTGCCATATTACACTTTTTTTCCTGCAGCCAGTAGCTGGGAACAAGTGGAGATAACGCGGTTTTACCAGTAGTAACTGCATCATTCATTTCTGTTAGCTTACTATCACGTATAAGGTAATTCCAAATTCTCTGGGTCTTCCGTATGTCACTGCATCAGAAACAACACTGATTAATGAGAAAAATGTATAACCAAGTGCTATGTACAAAGAATTTTCTCCAAGATTTTTGCAGTTTTATGTTCTCTGTATCATCTCATTTACCTAATTACACTATTCTAAAATGATCTGTCCTCCAAGTCTTTTACTGCCTGGCATCCTCATATTAATGTGAAGCCTTGGCTAGTACATTATCTTTAACAACTTCTACCAAAGCAGGTTAGGACAGGATAAATAGAACAAATTTATTCTTTTTGGAAAATATATATATATATAAAACTCAAAAAAATTTACTTCTACCTATGTGGTATGAAATTTGTCACTAATAATTTTAAACTATGCCCTTTTATGCCTCTTCCATCTCTTTTAGCTTTCTATGCAGTTCTTTGATGTAACAAAGACAGTTTCAGACAAGATTTCAGTTCGTCTGGAAAAAAAAAAAAAAAAGCTTTAAGTCTTGAGGCAAAAAGCAGTGTATTTAAAATTTATATACTCCATAATGCCTTTGTTCTGAACTTGAACATCCTGAAAAACTTCTCCGCTTTCTTTTGCCTTCCAACTCTGAAGATCATTTGTTCTCATGATTTCAGCTTCTTATTATGCAACAGTGACTTTAACTGGTGGATCCAGCATTTAAGTACATGCACAGTCATGGCTGACCCTTTCTGATCAATTGCCAATCCATACAGGTTTGACTGATAAAAGAGCCAATTAGATTTAAGCAAATTAAGGGACATCACCAATGTCAACCACTTATTAAACTGAATGCTGAATTCCATGCATACAAAACACTAATGCACCAAGACCCATTAAGAGTTGAAATCCTAACCCCATTAGTAACTCCAGATCACTACGGGGTAAGGGTCAAAAGAAAGTTTCATATTTATGGATTAACATTTGGATTCAGTTTTTATTTTTTTAATCTTTCCAAGAACTCTTGAACCTGCACAGCAATTTTAGTCAAGAGCTTAGATGAAATATATTCCTTCTTTCCAAGATTTTTTTAAACATGGACTTAAGCACAGCAAATCAACCTGATGAGAAATTAAGACATATTCAATCAGGTAACACTAAAGACTCAGTGTGCATTATATTATGTGTGTTATATTTTAAATAAAAAAATGAAACCAAATAAATGTGTGTTGGGAAAAAAACCCTGAATATTAATTAAAAAAATAATGATTTGCAGTAACTTCAGTATGAATACTGCTGTTCTCTCCATCACTATCCCACCTGAACACTCTTCCAATATGCTTTGTTAGAAGGGAATACAATTTTTTTTACACCCATCGGAAGGCTGTGGTTGTGCATACAATGAGCTCTCTTTCATTCTTTGATGAAATACAACTTCTCCTAAAGTGAAAACTTGGCCACTAAGGTAAAAAAATGAAATGTTTTTACTAAAATCCAGATTTCATTTAATGATTTAGAATGCATTTGCCAGTGAAGGCATGGAATACAACCCAATGCAAAATTACCATTATGCTCATAATATACTGTGCATTTGAACTGTATGGCATTCAAACTGTTTATAAGAAACATAATTGTAGAATAAACATACATTGCTCTATATATATGTGTATGTGTGCCTGCATGTGTTTACGTGTATAGTGAGGATGTAGAGTGTGTAAGAATCCTTCTCTCATATGTATTGCTTCATTTACTATTCATTTCACCACAGATCACAGTCCACTGGACAATAGTATGGAAGATTTCTTTAATAACTCTCACTGCTAATTTAATTCTACTTAAACACACATATCCTAGTGTATGCCACATGCTTTTCAGCATGATTTTATGTGTAAATCAGGATAATATGTTTTCAGATCATTAACAAAAAGGAAGCATGAACTAAAACCTATTTAATCAATGAGGTATTGCTTTTAAACTACCACAAGGTCATAAAAAAGATAATTTCAAAGCTATAAGTTTTCTAATTGTAATCAACAACAATCTAATGATGAAAGAAAGTGCGTCTTAATGGCTGTCATAAACTTGTGCACATCCTTGTCCATCTTTAAAGATCCTTTACCTGTTCATTTGGCAAATTTTTCACTACCAAATTCTGCTGTTTCTCCATGCAGAATCAAACAGCGATATTGGGATTACACACAGCTTTAAGTGACCAGTATATTTTTATATCTGGTTTTATGATACACCTGTGTTTGTTAATAATATGCTTAATTCAACAAACAGATCTGAAAAATACAATATGTACTGACTGGAACTTAACCTTCTTCATCTCGCTCAGTAATGTCATACAAGCTCTACATTTTACTTATTCACTATTCAGAAGATTTTCTTTTTGCCACCAAACCAATCAGTCTTTTGCAAGGAAACTGTTCCAAGAGTAATCATATTTTTTTGTGATTTTATTATTTTGTGGAGTTGTTAATGTTTGGTTGCCTCTATTTGCTTGCTTTACTTTCAGGTCATACATACATTAGTCTACATTGTTTCTGCTCAGCTACAACTACACATCTCACAAGATCAAGCTTAACCAGGTTCTCATTTTATGATTTAAAATCATCTTAACTTCACCATTTCCACTGGTATTTTTTCAATAAAAGCTAGTCCGTTAGGATGTCCATGAAAAGAGAATATAAAAAGAACAAATATACATCAGCTGCAATTTGAAACTTTCACTTAAGAAACAAACAAACATGCAGAGAAGTAAGAGAGTATTTGCCTAATTGTATATACACATATATGTATAAAATAATGCTCAGTTGTTTAGAGTGCAATTCACTGTGAACCAGCACTCTGCAACTGTGTTTCTTTCGTAAGGTTACACCAGATTGCAAAATACAGGTGACTCTCTACATTCTTAAACTATTCCCCCATGATGGAATCCAACACCATTCATGAAAAAAAAGGCATATGATGCTCTTCTTACTTACCTAATACGTTAATTGTGCAAATACCCATTTCCGTTTTCTATCTTTTTCAATTGAGTAATGCAATAAATTTAAAGCTGAAAAGAACCATTTTGTTACTAAGAGCTACCAATGCAAATGTATTCCAGTCCTTGGCTGTAATAATAAATAATGTTTTGTTTAATAGAGTATTTGCGTAATTGTTACATGCACAGAAACAGCACTTTTTTCATACTTACCTCCCGGAGGCATGACTATGGTTATAGCATCACTTATCAAGCTGCTCTGGCTGTTGGAAGCCTTCACTTGTACTGTGTAGTTAGAAAATGGAATCAGTCCTTTAATGGGTACCCATACATTGGATTCATTGCTGCTGCATAATATTCGAGTGCCATTTACAACAGAATAATTAGCATTAGCTGTTAAGAAAGAAAAAGGATGTGGAGGAAGAAGAACAAATGTTAGGTTTTGTCTCTGATGTGATTTGCTGCTCTTTAAGAAGCAAAACTTCTACTCAAATACAAATTTGATATTGATATCAAGAACATAAAAAATATCTTACTTAAATATTGTTCCCCATTTTTTCCTTTTTGCTAACATTTTTAAGTACTCATAAAAGTTGAAAAGCATATGGAACAACCATGCAGTTGCAAAGCTGACTGCTATGTATATGTGCTATATGCTGCCAACAGAAGCCAGTTTTCATAAATGACTTATGTTCTTGAGCAGCTGCGTGAGAACTGTAGATACAAACAGGTCAGGGTCACTAAAACATTAATTCCAGTTCTCATGTCTATGAAAGACTTGTTCAGCTTCTGGAACTCAGTAAAAAAAGCATTTACTTTAGGAATTCATCAGCCAGTGTAAGATAACTCTATTGTATACAAAAGAATAACTTTATTACTTTTCTGCAATAACAAGTGTATGTTTTCCAGCAATCCACTCAAAGATAAAACAAGGACATAAATATTCAGATTGCCCCTTTAAATCAAAGGACACCACTGTCTGTCCTCTACAACCCTTTCAAGACCTCAGACTTAAGCTATACAAATATTTAACCCTATAAAGCAACAAATTAAAACTCCCCAAAACAACTAACTTGTAAGCAAGACTGAAAAATTAAAATATATATATATTCAAGTAATAACTTTTTGACTCAATGAAGACTTCACTCACATAACACAAAGCACAACTGGGCTCATTTAAAGATTACCCAATATTTGGAACTAAAATGCTATATAAACAGTTAATATAATTACTGCTATCCATCATTCCACATAGAACTCTTATGTGAAAGTCAATGGCAATTTTGCATTACAAACAATAGCAGAATCTCAGAAGTTTCTGAAACCACAGGTAGAGAATGAGATTGAGCAGAATACAGCTATTCAAAGTAGCTAAAATTAAAGCAGTATTACAGATGAAGATTAAATACTGAAGTCTGAGTCCTCTACAAAACCTAAGAAACAATTTAACAAAAACATGCAAGTTCTTTTAAAAGCCATTTTTGAATCAACCTAATTTATGCAAGCATCAAGTGAACTGTTAATACTGAAATTAAACCTGAAGCAGCTTTTCAAGTAATCCATATTTCTATAACATTTGCTTAAGTGTGCATATGCAGTACATTTTTGTCATTCTCAAATTACATTTTACCACGTATGAGTGATCTGTACATTCCTCCAGTCCTTATAAACAGCCTGTATGATACACTCATGGTTGAAGTCCATGCCACAATATTACTGTGACAATCACAGAGCTGCACGGAGTGTTTCACTTATTCTTTTACTAACATATGGCAAGCTAACTCTAACTTTTTGGAGGAAGGAAATGAGTTGAGCCATTTCATAAGTCCATCTTGCAGTTTGTGTCCTCAGTGCTCACATTCTACATGAATGGCCAGTCTGCTCAAACAGACTACAGTAGGGTCAATCTAGAATAATTTCATGAAATCTGTGGACTTGTTTTTGAGTTCAACAAATTTTGTGTTAGCCTTAGAGAGTTTATTTTATAAATAGCAAGGGAGGCAAAGCTCCTTATCATGCAAGAAGAACAATCAACTTTTACACATGCCATATACAGAGATATCAATTTTGCAGAAGTGATTTTGTCTCAGATTATTCATGCACTGCCTACTCAGCCAACACTAGAAAAAATGCATCTGCTTTACTTGATGTCATTTCTTAAACTGTCTATCAAACAGGCACAAGGCATCTTTGTAAAACTGCCCCTGTTTGTGATCTGGAAGTAGGAACAATCCAATAAAGCACTTTTCTCCCATAATTTATCACATTTTTTCCATACATCACCATGCAATCTATGACTCACTGATGTGACATCAACCCAACAATGTGACTGTTACATGCAGCTATTATTTTATTAACAACAATAAAGCCAACAAATGGCTAACTGACATATACATGCTTAAGGTTCCAGTGATGTGAGATTCAGACTCTTCTGGCTGTGAAAATAGATGCATTTTTAAAATGTTTCACATAGAGTGTATAGAAAAGTTTAAATATGCAGTCATACAGATTAAAGCTCAAAGGGCAGATTCAAACCACAAGTGTTAAAAAAAAGGCTTCCTAACAGCAATTTGTGAGCCATTTCATAAGGAAAATCAACCTTTTCTATCTTCAGTGAAGTCTGAACATGTTAGTATATTAATTCTCACCAACCTCAGCCCCAAATGAAAGCATGTACTTCTGATATACATATTTCACCATTAATCTTCCGATGGCAAACTATACATCTTTTTAAAAAATACAGTTTGGAGAAACAAAAAAGAATTAAAAGGATAACACTATTCCAAGTTGCCTGGATAACAACATTAATATACACTAATTATACAATTAGTTGTAACATTAAATTCTAGTTATAGCAGAGTGATTACTTGGCAATTATAAGAAGTATATAATTACTCAATAATTAGGAGAAGTATGTAATTACATAACCATTTTATCCAGCTCAAAAACGAACTTGCAGACTTACAATGAGCTAGACAACACAGTGATTCACAGTTTTTCATTGCTTCTGATAAAAACCTGAGGAGCGCTTCCAAGTTTCCCAAATCAAATTTTACACAGACAAAAGGTATTTCCATTGCCAGCCAAGCAACTTAGTGCTACTGGCAAGTGAAATATTAGAACATTTTTTAAATGCAGGTCTTGCTGGAGATGACTTGCAATATGCAGCTCTGCCACTTCTCACTGCTTAAACTTTACTTTCAGTGGGCTGGAAAATGCAGACACATAGGTTCAGCCTGACAGAAAGTGATACAGCGATACAGTGATAACCCTGTCATATCACTCTGTGCCATTCCTGCCCAGACTGCTCCAGTGTGGACCTATTTGAGAGTATAAGCAGATGATGCCTCTCTTTTTTTCATTTTTCCGGTATATACTTCTCTCCACCCTACTCATAATCCTACCTTAGCCTACCAACAAGTCTGATGGAGTCCTAAAGTGCAACAGTCATCTCAAGCATGAGTATCAACCCAAAAGACATTGTTTTACTTTGCACAAATGGTTTCTACCAGAATACCTTCTTGTTTATGCACATTTCTGCCTCGTAGCTCCTGCCTTCAGTAACCCAACAAGAAAGAGCTTGCCGAGAGACAGTTAACAAGGGCAGCCTAACCAAGGTAGCAGAAGATAAACTCCTGGCTCACATCCTCAAAAATGAAGCATACAAACATCTTTACCAAAAGATGAATTCAGACCAAAGGGAGTTCAGAGCCACCATTCCCTATAGCCTCTCAAAAAAGACTGAATCATTTACAAACACAAAAGGCTTCCTCATACTGCTTTATTTGTCTCATACTTCCGCATCATTTCATAATTTTTGAATCACTGATCTATTAACAGGCTTCTGAAGGATTTCTTTGGCTCAAGTCTGGTATTCAAGAAAACTGTGTGCATTTCTACCAGTTTGCTCCTAGTTAATGACAGATGAAAGTATCCCAGTGTTTCAGGAAATGTTACCAGTTGAAGAAATTAAGAAGGACATATATCCACGTACTTGAAAACTTAACCTGAAAACTATTTATACTTGAAACAAAGTTGAGTAATAAAATAATCTTATGTTAAAATGATACAAAACAATGTATTCCATAAAAAAAAAAAAATAAAAAAAAAATCACTGCTTAAAAGTGCTAAGCTTCACACAACACTCTCGATGGCGACTATCTGCATTTGAAGGTTCATTCTTGTTTCGTGTGGGCAGTTGAAAGTGGGCTCCCAAGCAGACATGTGCTTCTGAGTGCTACTGTAAATAAGTGAATAAAGCTCCTGAGGGTCATCAGTGCGTAAATTACTGCTGTCCTGGGTCCATCATCCTTTGGGGTTCACTAGATTGAAATAACATAAATGGGTATCCTTTTCCATTCTTGTTATAATCATTGTCACAAGAATGTTAATGCCTCATATATTCCGTAATTTTTTTCTGTATGCTGTACTGCTCTGACCTTTTCAATATTCTGTAATTTGACTGGCTGGCCATTTCAAGTTCTCTCCTTTTTACAGCCTTATTAACTTGTGGGGAAGAGGTGAAATGGACAGCCAATCAGAATACATAATATTGCAAAGGTCATAGTAGTACAGTATAGTATCAGCAGACACAGAATACTGTATATTAGTCATTAGCGTTCTGATATCTTATTCATGTGACAAAGGTTGTAAGGAGTGCAGAAAATGGTACGACATGAAACCATTCTCATGACAAAGGCTGTGATGAAAAATGAGATAATATAAACCAAATGCATTCATCTCACATTTTAAAACTAGTTTTTTCTAGAAATTGCCACTTTTAAGGGTATTCTTCCCATCTAGATCAATTAGTGTTTTTAAGGCAAAAGGCCAAAAACTTGAGCTGCTGCTTCCTAATATATTAAGCTGCAAAAACTCATGCTTCATATGCATAGGCAACCTTTTCCAAACTACTGAGTACTCTGATTATGATCACTGCATTTCTAAGTTTTAAATCAGTAAGCTTAAGCACAACCAGTCTGCATCACAAGCACACTAACAACTCTAGTTAGAGTACTGACTTCAGAAAGCAAGGAGTTGGCTAAATTTTTCACTGAGTGCTCATGCATTTTCCTTTCCTCAATCATCAGGAGCTAGCTGTCATTATACAAAAGATATGGGGGCAAAAATCAGCTTCTCTATTCTTCTCTGCTCATCTTTCATTTGGGACTTCAACAACTAAACATCTGTAAAACCAAAAATTTCTCTTCCCACATGTGGTGCAGTGTCCTTAGAAATCTGCTTATCTTACCCCCTCTCCCCAGCTTCATCTGAAATATTACAGTACGATTAATTTGTGAAATGCAGAGAGATTTCAACCTGAAATTAAGCTAAGAACACTTCAGTATGATCATCACAAACATTTAACTATTATTTTCTTTCTATTTCAAAATAACGCCAGGATGTAGTCACAAAAGTACAGTACGTATTGCATGACAGTACATAGCAAAAGTGCTTTTGGGGACAAGGGGCAAGTTCAAGGTTTCAGATCATGTTCTGAAATATCACCAACCTCTGCTGTTTCCATTACGTTCACACAGGTTCTGAGAACTGTTTTTACATTAGAGAACACATTGCTTCACAATATTAAAACAGATTGAAGCAGAACTCAATGAATTGCTACTCAATGAATAAAAGCAGAAAAAAATCCAGGTCAAGGAGAAGTTCAAGCACTGACCTAGAGAATTATACAAAGATTGCTTGGTTAACTAGCACAAAAACTTGCAGGTATGACTTGGCCTGTTTTAGGTACGTGTGAGTACGCAGTTTAAGCATCTTATCTTAGGTCACAGAAAGAGTTAATGTCAGAACAGGAAAACAAAACTTAAAGACGATGCTTTTTCATCCCCTTTCCCAATCATTCCATTCATCTCTCTCTCACTGAACACTTCACTGAGCATTGTTTTCTGCCTTTACCTTTTCTGCCTCTCTGGTACCACCTTTTTTCCAGGCAAAAATTCTGTGAATGTGCATGCTTCCTGTTTTGTAAGCTCATCCTTTTGTCCAGTAGTATTCAAAGTACAAAATGCCATTTTCCATCCATAGCATGAACAGCTAAAAATATTTTCTCAGTGATATTGGTGACTTTCTATTCCTATGAACTCTAATAACTGCTTTTCAATTCTCAACCTAATTGTTATATCGATCACATGAAGTGTTTTCTGTACATTGACTCTATGCTCCTCTTTTCAACAAAAAACATCCTTGTTCATTGCAGGGGAGTTGGACTAGATGACCATTAAGATCCCTTCCAACTGAAAGGACTTTATGATTCTATGAAAATATTGGTGACGTGTTTGTTTGTTTGCTTTTTTCTTCATTGTTTCCTTTTGTTGTTATTTTTTTTTTTTTTTTTTCAGTTTAGCACACTGCTGATTTTGTATCAACCTAGTGATCTTCTCCTTGTTACTATGCTCCTGACTTGACAACTGTATTATTACTAGGGACAGATCACTGACTTAGTACACCAAACAGGCCAAAACTTACAGCCTGTCGTATCATAGGGAATATTCATTCTAATTCTCAGATGACAAGTTAAGTTGCCAGACAAGGCAAGATAGGTAACTTAAAAACACAGCAATGAACTAGTTAAACGATGACTTCAAAATATTTATTCCATATTTATCCAAAATACTGAACAATCCACTACTTCTTTTTTTTTTTTTTCCTCTGTCCTTGATAATTAAATTCTGGATATGGAAGGCAGACTTCAGACTGCTCAGTGAATTAGTTTTCCCCTGGGAAACTGCTTTTGAACTTGCTGGGGTCTGTCATGCTGTTCACTTATTAAGAAAGAAACTCCAAAACGTCAGAAATCAAGCTAAGAGGGCAGAAGGCTGTCTTGGCTGAGCAGAGGTATTCTAGAACTCAGGCAGAAAATGAAAGTGTATGCGGAAGTAAGGCTGTGCAACACGGAAGGACTATATAAATGCTATTCACTATTGTAGAGAGAAAATTAACGTGGCCAAAGCTCAACCAGAGTTGAAACTGGTCAGTACAACAGGGGAAAACAAAAAGGGCTTTTTAAAAATAATGATAACAGCAAAAAGAAAACCAGAGGTAACAGCGTTGTACTACTTGACATGGATGGTCACCTCACAAATATGGACACAGATAAAGCAGAGATGTCTAATGCCTTTTTCACCTTTGCCTTCAGAACCAACAATGGGCCCTGGGACACCCAGAATCCTGAGCTGGGGAACTATGATCTTCAATAATGGTAAACTCCCAGACAGCCCTAAACCTGTGCAGGAATTGCTGCTCTGCTCTGGTGAGGTCTCACCTTGAGCACCGGCTGCAGATTTTGGTGCCACAATATAAGAAGGGGCAGGGAAAGATTCTGCACCATGGGCACTGAAGAGGTTGCCCTGGGCAGTGGGCACAGCCTAGAGCTGCTGGAATTCAAGAAGCATTTGGACACCACTCTCATACAGAAGAGATGACCCTTGTCCCTTTCGATTCAAGGTGCTCTGTTCTATTCAAGAAACAGGCTCCAAAAATTTACTAACTTGCTAATTATATTTATACCAACTTAGTACTTACATAACCTACTCAGAATTACAGTAGTCTCTGAGATCTCAGAGCACTCGGGACAGGCTCTGCTTCTTTTCTTTGCAAACTACCTGTTGGTGGTCACCACTGCCTTTCCAGTCAGGGAACCCACACAGTTCAAGCTGGGTGGCCAAGATGTAATTTGGTGCAGACAGTTTTAATATGTTTCACCAACACCTGTACCTTTCCAGAAATTCTGCAAGAAAATTTCATTGTCTAGAACAATTTGATCACAGGAAGGAGAAGGAAGAAGCAGTGGCATGTCAGACAAGTCCTCTTGCTCATCTGCAAGTTGGGTGTAGGTGCGAAGTCAACCTGGAATCTGAACTAGCCCAAAGTAGAATTCTAACACTCTGAATGCTGAAGTTATTCCAAACCTTTCCTCTCTCAGTCTTCTCATCAGGGGACAGGAAAAATCTATCCACACAGTGCTCCACAGCACAAAAGAGAAAAACCAAGCATCAACAGCTATTCTGCTAACTCATTCAAGTTGTAACCTGTAGAAGAGGACCAAACTACCAAGATGTTTGCATGAAGTAGGGAAGGGAAGACTTGCAACACCATTGAAAAGATTTAGTGTACAACATTCTGTATTGCTCATTCATGGCCTCAGAAACAAAATGTTCCTATGAGTTCTTGACTGGACAGCGAGTCTCTTTAATGTCCCAGAACAGTGTAGCACTGCAGACAGTAGCACTGCAAACAGTATAACATCACATTGCATATAAATGACAGGAAGGCATCAAATAAAAATGCCTTTTGTACTTGTGAAGTTAAATTGAAGGTAAAGTACATAATTACAGATTCAATCCACTTTGTTTGAGAGATTTGTATAATATTAAGAGAGATTTTACATACTGAAAGGAGTTCAGAAACAGCCAGCTTTAAAATCTTCAAGTTTGTTTTTCTATGGCTAGAGCTTTCTTTCTCTTACTGCAGCTGTACGTAAATGGAGATTATCACAGTATCTGGTTTCTGAATCTATGCCCATAATTCATGGATGCCAATAAGAATTTGCCATTCTCCAGGGACACAATCAGAAGGAGACTAGCTAAACACACAGGGCAGAACTGGGAGTCTCAAATCCATAATCAAATATCTAGATTGATTGTGTCACTTGCACTTGTATTGATTTCAATTGGAGCAGCTGACCCAAGGGAATAATAAAAATGTGGAATAAAACTGATTTATGAGAACAAAATAAATCCTTTTGTGAGTGGTAATGAATTGGTACTATTTAACCCTTTCAATTACAAAGGGAAAACACTATTTATTTTTTTCAGAATGCTGAGTTAGCCAAAAGAAGTCATATAAAAATACCCATACTGTCAAATGCCATTACATTTACTTGTAATACTTTGGAATGAATGAAGCTCTGAAGTTGATCTAGGATTTTTATTTGACAGAAGGATATTACTTTGGCTTTTCCAGTCATCTTACATGAGGCGCACTTGTAGATTGAAAGAACCTCAGAATCTTCTAGGTGAGCTTTGTTGTACTTACTGGTAGCGTAACACACCCTAGTCTTTTCAGGGCAATAGCACGTAGAGTAAGAAACATCCATACTAACTGCACATAATCACTCCTAAAAAAGGAAGACTCATGACAGTATCTTCATCTTTCTGACCCAAGAAAATCATATAAATAGCACCTGATTTGATCCCCCTTAAATATTTCAAATAGAAACTTCACCAAATCCTGTCAAAAATTTTCACCATGCTTTCTCTTGCTGAGAAAACAGATGGGTTTTACATCACTCCCTATTTGTTTTCACATCACCACATACCCAACTGCAATTTCTTCGTCTGTGAAAGGTCTATTCAGATTATATCTATTTTATTTGTATCACATACTTACTTTGTTGACACAAATAATTTTTTGTCCAAAGACATAGATCACTTTCTGCATTTAGGATTTACAACAGATACCTATGCACAACTAAAGTGGCTTCCTCAGTCTTAATGGCACTTAAAAACTCTAAAAGACATTCATTAACTAATAAATCATTTTAATAGGAGAAGTAATCAGTAGATTCTCTTTTACTCAATACTGTTCACCAGTGCCACTTCCAGCAGATTGCTAATATTCCCTAGGCTACTGTGATGGAGCAGGGATAGTCAAAAGCTATCCTACTAAACCTGGTGTTGGATTTCAGCCTCTAATAACTGACAATATGTACCTCACAGAAACAAGGCTCATCTTTATGTACTCCCTTTACAACAAAAAAGCCAGCAACTAACACAATATAGAAACAGACCTGTGTATTTGGGAGGGGGAAAAAAACAACCAATAGAGAGATGTGGAAGACCAATTAAAAAACACTGTTTGCTAGATTCTTCACCAAAGAAGCAATCAAGTTCAGAAATCCGAGACTGCTCTCCTATCCTTACTTCACGACATTTGTACCATGAAACAGAAAAGGATACCTGATGCATAAGGAAATAATGCCAGTAGTTGATGCATTTTGAAACCATGCACAGGTGACTGAAGCTTGACTGAAAATTACCCAATAGTGATCCTAAAGTGCGTGCAAAATTTTCTAGCCAAGCAAATGAAACTTTAAATGCCACATACCTTGCTTCAAAAGTATCCCTAAATCATCTTATGTAAGTAATCAGAACAAATAAAACTATTTGCAGACGGATTATGTATCCTCCTTCTTCTCCCTCAAACACCTTTAGGACTAGTCCACAATCTTCATTTCATGTAACAATAATATCTAGTATCTCTATAGTATCCTCCAGTTTGAGAGCATACAAACTTTAATTAATTAACCCTGACAATGTCACAGGGAGGTAAATAAATATTATCCTCGTGTTACAAAGAGTGTTACACACAGGTTAAATAACTTGCCCAAGTTCAGATGGGTAGAGAAAAGCACACTGAGGATCACAACATCCCATAACTGCCCTCACTTCACTCAAACAACTATGGTGTAATGTCAGCAGGATCTAGACACAAAGGTTTTGCAAAGTCATATTTTGCTATTCCATGTAGAAAAAAAAATAAAATTGAAAAAAAAAATAATAATCAGACTAATCCCAAGTCACAAATCACAGTGTAACATACACCGCACTGCAAAGGATGTAAGGACTCCCCCATGAGCATTCTATAATGGGAGAGATGGAAGTGTCTTTCCAATGTTGCGGCTGGTGGCCATGAAGATCCCAACACTGCTCATGGTGATGAGGATTTTTGTCATGGTCCCACCACTAAGCCATTTTCATTTGGATTTACTCAAACTCTTTGTTGTTTGTTCCCATTAATGATGCTATTTATGTTGCTTGGAGTATGCTGACAATGGGCACTAAGCTTCTGTGTACATATGCTAATGAATAATTATTAAGTACTTAAATCATTATTACTTTGTTGTAGGCAATGTTTTGGGGAACTGGGGTGAAGGGATGATACAGCAGTGTAGCTGCTCCCATGAAAATCATCTGTAGCAGCACCATCAGGTCGCAGGTGCAAGGCCATGGGAACAATAATCCCACAATTACACCACAAGCACTTCCAACAGAAAATACTGCCATGGAAGCTCTGGAAAACACCGCCCTAGCAGCTTTAGGGTCCTTAGCTTTAGAAACACTAAGGCACTGCGTTACCTAAGGCATCATGAAACATCACAGGAGAAACAAACCAGATTAAACCTTTTTATATATATTACAAAGGTAACTGGGGAATTACTAGTGTGATCACAATTTCTCAGAGTCACATTCATTTTGAAACTTTACCCTTTCCTAAATTCATGGATCTCTACTCTCCCCGGCTCCACCCGAAGAAAGGGTCATTATTGTTATTAGTAGTGTCGCGTTTAACATGATTATGCTGTAAAGAAGTTAAGGATCACAGCTAAGGAAATCAGGTTGCAGAATACATAGGGTTAACACAATCTTAAATTAAATTAAGTAAAGTTGGAGTGACTTTTCCTGTCCTTAGATAATGAAACATCCTGGGCACAGGTACACCAGGCATTATAAACATCTTTAGTAAGTGAATGAATGCAGGAGGAGCACAGTCCTGATATTTATCTACCTTGGAAAAAGCTATTGATATTTCTTTTGTACCCACTTCTTGAATGTTTTAGCTACAGGAGTGGAAAGGCTTAACCTCTCATTAATAGCCAAACAAACAAACAAACAAAAAAAACAAAAAAAAAAAAAAACACACAAAAAGAAAAAAGCAGCGCTTTGAAGAAATGGCTTGTCTTGAAAACGATTCACGTGCTTTGATTACATATAAGGAAGGAATACACTGCCATTCTTGTGAAAGATACTTTCTTGCTAAGATAAAACTGCATCTTAACTTTTATCTTTTGTGAGGTATTGCATATTCACCTGTAACAGCTGTAAATGTTAGTCTATACTTAGAAATTCATATGTATACGATAATTATGTGAACAGCTACAATTCTTACATCTAAATGAAATTCACTAGGACTAAGAATTTTAAGGACTTTCAGCATTCCTCTCCCCATTCCTTTAACAACAGCAGGTCTCATATCTTTTCCAGAACACACTGCTTTTTAGCTCTTGACTGACTCTTCCCATTCCAGATTTATATTCTGATATAGAGTGCATTGAAAGAACCTGTGGTCAATCAAGACTGTAAGAGGAATGTTTGAATAGAAGCCAAGATAACAGATTCTGTGCCTCCTTTTTGTTTATACATACATACATATATATGTATATATATCATTTTTTTTTAAAGAAATCAAGCTAAATAGATTAGTTTAACAAAATCCAACTTAAAGTGGAATTTATAAACTTTTCTTTTAACAACAAATTGCTTTATTCTATTTTCAGTTTTTGTCATTTATAACAGGAAAAAGTAGGCTGCAAGGATGCTGTCCTGCACAGTATCTCCACATAAGCAGAGCTGATCAAGAATTCTCTTTATAAAAATATGTAAACTAGTAAATACTTGCTGAAAAGTAATTACTTTGGGTGCTATGTTGACAACAAAAATTGCAAAAACTAGAAAATCAGAAAATAGCATCCTTTGACTTCTACATTTCTGAGCAATGCAGATTTCTGCAGCTCTATATTGTGAAACTAAGTACACACAGACAGTTAAAGCTTCTCTTGGTATCAAACTTGTATTCATGGGTATCACAACACCCAAAAACTACAGATTTGGATGAATTTAGTGCAATGGTAGTTATCTCATACAGGAAGGAAGGTGGGAATTTCCTCCAACTCTCTTCTCTGGAAAAGAGTAACACCTGATTCTTCTAGTGCAAGAGCTTCACTTCAGATATCCAAATGCAATTAAAAATGATCCTGTACTTAATTTAAACTACACTAAGCATAAGTAAGAAAGCAGAATTTTCTTGAGGGAATTAATTCTGAATCTCTCAGTTTTTTCTTACAAGTCCTTAGAGAACTGGAAGTTTATCAGATAGCAACAACAAATAAGCTTCTCTTGTAGAAAGAAAAGTTGTTTATGATCTGATAATATTAGTTTTTCATGCTTTGGACTAAAAAAATGTAAAACAAATTCCTCTTTAAAGTTTCATCCATGGAGATGCCAGGATTGAAACACCCTGAGGCAATTTGTCTGCAGGAAAGAGTATCACCTGAGTGCTGTGGAGTTGGGACAGAGACCCTGATCTGTAAAATCATGTCTGATCCTACATGTAGTTTCTGGGAACAAATGTCTGTTTGGAATATCAGAATTGTAAAACAATCTCAACAAAGATCCTGTCTGTGTTTGAAGGGATATTTATAGGGAAATACAGTCAAAAATATACAGCTGAATTTGAAAACAAGAGCTAATTGATTCAGAAATTTCTGTTCCATATACTGTTAAAGTATATTTAAACTTCAGAAAAAATCCATTACAAGCATCCTTTTCTATTGGCAGAAAATCCAAACTGTCTCCTGCTGATCTACATTTCAGACTTGCAATTCCACAGTGACCTTTTCAATCAGTACACAATAGTATTTCCTTACCACACCAGTACCAAATAAATCCAAAAGTAAGTACTAGATGCAGTATCAGAACTAAAAAGCAATAAAAATCAGGACATGCATTAAGAAACATTTCTATTGGATACTTAAAACATTTGAAGTCAAGAAATGGATAATTCAAAGGTTTCTATATGATTAGAATATTCTCCTTTGGTTTTATATATTATAAAATAAGTTTTACTGATGTAACAGAGCCGAACCAAACCAACTTTTAATCTTCTGCAAATGATGTAAGCGTATCTGATTTCATTAAAAAACCTCCTAGAATGAAATGAAAATGAACTTGCAGGCTGTTCAATTCCTATTAGGTATGTATGTTTGTAAAAACAGCTGGATGGAAAGTTATGGGATATCTTAAAAAATACGATGAATGGCAGAACCATTTGATAGAAAAACAGTGTAGTAAAATATAAAGACAGTCAGAGACATGAAATCTGAAAGGTTTGGAATAGGACAAAGAAGGAGCTAAGCCTGAGGACATCCATAGAATATTCAGTATGAGATCAGCTGGTGTCTCTAAAGAGTTGGAATAACAAGTTCTTGACAGAGAAAGTGTTAAGTTACATGTTATTTAAACACTTCCCATGTCACCAACTTGCTATCTCAACATACCATATGTTATAGAAGGTCACTGATAAGATAACAGCATATCAAGCAGAGTTTCAAAATATGCATTAGGGAGGAGTGTTGTAAAAATACAAAAATACAAGAAGCATCTGAAAATATCCTTTGTCCAGGGGCTACACTTATATGGAATTTACTTATTATGTGCTTCAAACTGCTTGGGACTGGAGCACAGAACAAATCTTCTGGTCCACTCAAGGTTAAAGATGTTACATAACAGCTTTGTGGAATAACACGGCATGGCTGGCATCACTAGGCTGGCTGGAGAATCAACCCAAATCTTCCCCAGCTCCCCCTTCTTCATTGCAGATGCCATTTTGTAATCTAGAAAACTTTGAACTACTTTGCAAAAGAACACAACTATGAACTTTCATAAACGAGACTGTACTGATAAGGAAAGGATATATTTGTTTATAAGAGTTGCATACTCTTACCATAAGGTTGAGATTTTATTTATAATAATGAATTTAAATAAAGACTTTTCATTTGAGAGAGGTGTATACAAACAGCAGAAGTGTGTGGACACTGCAAGAAACTCTTGTTAGAAAACAATCTTCAAAACCCATTCACTTAAGCAAACTTTAATTTCTGAGATCTAAAACCTCAGGCTTCTCAGAAGTACAGCTTAAGGTATTGGTGAGCATGTCACCCATTTAAGCAGTGGGAGAAACAATTCACTGTATGCATGAATTCTAGGTGAATTCAACAACATTTTATTACATTACCCTGCCTCTTTAACAGACGTTGCGGCAAAGGATGAAATACAGTTGTTCATTATGTCAACGAAATACCAATTAGCCATCAGACAATTCAATAAGCTTTGTGCAAATCTAGTGAACAGATGATGTCTTATGTAAGTTTGATGAATTAATGCTTAATTTTCCTCCTGCATACCCCCAAACAGCCAGCATAAAGGTCAATTGCTGGAGCTCTGACTTCTAGGGGGAAGCACTCTTTATTTATTTAGCATTGCAAAGCAAAGTTTCAGCAACAGTGAACAAATGTAATGCAATTTTCTGGGTTCCATTCCCCAATGATTCTATCACTGCCACCCAGCTCTCCTGAGTTGAACTAACATAGCAACTACTTTAAGTCAACTCTTATAATTGCTTCCAATTTGCCTGTTTTGCTTTTGGCAATTAGCAAACTGAAATGTTATCATGAAAGAGTCCATCTCATTTATAAGGCCAGGTTTTCCCTCCACTAAAATATGCAGGCACTCTGTTCTTTATTACCAGCAGGAGATAAATGGCTGGTTTTCGTTGCTGAAGAATATATAATGGTTAAAAAGTCACTTTTTTCCTCCAGCTCTACATAAATCACAGAACTAGTCAATATTTAATAATGCTTGCCTTGGTCTGGAGTCCCTTGATCACCCCTGTCATGTGTAATAGCTCCCTCTCCGATATCTTTGACATAAAAGCCCAGCTTTACTGCAATACTAACATGTAGAGGGTCATTACGGATCGACATTTACCTTAATCTGTGACTGCCAACCATGAACCGATAAATTCCAGCAGATTCCACTGGGAGAAATCAGTAAACTTCTCAGTGGAAAGAACTGAAAGAAAATTCTGCCGAGAACAGAATACATTTTCTACAAGGGCTGCTCTGCAAATGGGTTCTGACTTTTGAAAGTTCTCTAGCTGCACAGCTTTGCAACATTTAATACCGTTTTGATGGTTTGAGAGACGGGATGACAACTGAGGATGACATGACTTAGAAAGCGAGCAGAAATTTTCTCTGCAAAAACAATGCAAGATTAAACACAAGGGGAATATGGCTTTTGCATTATTCACCCTGCTGCCTTGGCGGAAATGGCTCTGCTGTCACAGGTCCAGCCAAAATGTTGCTCCTGTTTTTCAAATTGATCATCACTCCTTCTCCTCATAATCTTACAAGTGCTTCACAGCAGAATACATCAAAGCCTTCGTTGCATAAAAGAGGTACACAGCAGCCTTTGTGAGAGGTCAGCTGAGAATGCCTACCACACTTAAACTCTTCAATGAACGTGTCTTTCCAAACAGCACACAAACAAGTTCATTTATATACTACTTTGCAGAGGATGGCAATTACAATTTGTATGTTCTCTTTACCACTGATACTGAAAACATCAAATCATTCTCATCCTGAGCATTAAAAAAAAAGCAAGATATGAAGCCATCAGTGATTCAATTCTCTATCTGTTACTGCATTTATAATGCTGATTAAATTTGCGTACAGTACATAGAAGGATTAAATGTCATCCAAACATTATTTTCAACCATGATTTTGTATTATAAGGAAAGATTTTTATAGTTGCCTGATGTCAATCACGCTATTTATAAAGCTCTAAAAATTAATGACAACATTGTTAGGTATAATTCATAAACATTATTTGGGTACAATACTGTATTATTTATTACACTTAAGAGTATGCTTAATAGCGCAAACTGACATATTAAATGCTCACATTTTGTGAGCATTTGTTTTTACTCACTGCCCAGGTATTTTACATTTCTATAATAATTAGAGGACACAGCATTTTATTATCAACTGAAGAACACTCAGCCTGTATAATGCATTTGAAAATAATCCATTTACATCCTTCAGTGTCTTATATGGTCTTTTACACAAGGGTATCATCACTGTCTACCCTAACACTTGATTTAGTGACATTTTCACAGAAGATTACATTAATTTGTTTAGATTTTAAATATACTGATTTAAAAAAAAAAAAAAAAAAAAAAAAAGCACAATAGTGCAAACAAGACAGCTGCCTATGATACAATAAGATTTAACAAATAACTTTTTGTAAGGGTTTTGTATTGCATATTTAATCTGCTTGTCATATGGAAATAAAGAATAGGGCTTCTTTTCCTTTCTTCTTTTTAAGTATCTTCTTGCATTGCACTCTCTTTTAGGCAGCTGTCCGCACAGCCACTTATATAAATTTCAAATGCACCCACAGTCAACCATATTATGTACGGCTCTCAAAAACAGCTCTCACTTATGTAAGTAAACCAAGTGAAATTGTGTGAGTATAGCTTCCTTATCTGAGTAAAGGTGGTGAGATAAGACCCATGTGTATATCTAGAGACTAAATGAGCGCAGAGAGCTTATCTTTATTTGCCAATGTATGTGTTTGTACAAATGTAAAGCACCATAAATCGAAGTAGTGGCTCTTAAGAGTAAAATTGGAATTTCTAAAATAATCAATGGAGTGGCAAAAGGCAGGAAAATTTACTGTTAAAGAAAGTTTTGGGAAAATAGAAAAAACAAACAAACAAACAAACAAACAAAAACCCCAAAAACAACAAACAGAACATCAATGCTATCTTTAGACTTAATAAAAAGGAAAATAAATACCTTGATCAGCATAGAATAGACCAGTGAAAAAGACTGTGTAGGTCAATTGTCCATGAGGTTTATCTGGGGCGAGCCATTTTAACTGAGCTTCTTTGGACCCATCCACAGTAACAAATACATCAATTGCTCCCTCAGGTGGAGCTTCCATGGTCCGAGCTTCCACCTGCAAAAGAACCATGAGCTATAGGTTTGTTGCCTTACAAACAAGACAAGGAAATGAGAAATGAAAAACTTCAAGTTATTTTAGGAATGAAAAACAACACAACAAAACTATCCAATACTGCACATGTCGGAATTTTTAAAAACATTTTACTTTCATTTCATCTGTATCTGCTTGAAGCTGCCCAGCAACTGCCGTACTTTACATGAAGACCCCTAAGGACAGGAAACAAATACTAGAAAAGAATGAAAGATCTGTATCTTAAAAACATATATAGAACCTCATGCAGATGCATGAGCTTACTGTTAAGGGAGAAAGCAACAGTACGAAACAATACATTTTTCAGTTTCTAAGTGTTAAAAGACAACTGTAAAGCACAAATATTTAAATGATGAACCAAATTACTGTAAATACTTGATATGCTGTGTTGAATCCGGGTTGCAGTGTGAATTAACTTCTATTTCAGCTAACAAACTTATCTTGTAGCATTAAGGAGACATAGTTATAACAAGAAAAAATAAAACATGATTAAATGCAGTGAGTATGAAAGCTTTAATTCAGAGAGATAAATACTGATTCTAAATCATCAAAATTTAGTAGTGATCACATCTTGTAGTAAGCATTTAATGCTATGGAGCAAAATAATTATTTATGGCAACAAATGTGTTTCTCATACATTGTTGATTTGGCATTTTCCAAGGTATAAGACAGTTTCACACCTTTCTAAGTGCCTCTCAGCTGCGAGTTCATAGAAGTGCTAATAAATGCTATTTTTAATCTGCCACACCTGCTCTATCATCATAACAACAAAGCATAACACACTTTCACTGCCCTTGAAATATTAATATCTTACTTTTTCACACGTAAAATTTGGAAAGCCTATTGCTTCTAAGTTTCTGGCTAAATCTTTGATGTGCATCAAGCCCTCTACTTACAGGCTCCTACAGTCATGAGTCATGCACTCTAAATTAGCACAAGATTATACTTGAAACAGATGAGAAGATGCAGAAAAATCAACAAGATAATGTACACTCTTTAAGATAAACAAACGCTTCACAGATTCACTGGATAAAAGCCAGATTGATTATTTAGACTTTTCAGTCAAAACCATCCTTACGGAAGAATGTGACTGAACTGTAGTTTCTGAGATACAGTAATATCCTGCAAGGCTGTGCCACTTCATGCTGGTACTCTAAACTCTCCACATCAGAAACTTGGAGAAAGAAAATCAACTATTTTTTACTACTGAGAAGGATATTCTTAAAAGAGTACAGTTTGTAGTAATCTTCATCATAACCTGAATGGCTGCAAAAGCACTGTTGTGTCTGTTATATCAACTGCTTCTTTTTTGTGCATGCAGTATTTACAAGACCTGATGCATCTGGAAATCAGCAATATATCACCTGAATTCCTGTCAGAAGATGTACAGTTTCTTCTACTTCTAGATAAGTCACGTTTTTACTTATTTCTTATTTAGTGTGTGTGTGGGCTTTTTTAGGCAGTAAAATAATAATAAAAAATAATAGAATTGATGCAAAAGTAAAACTTTGGGTTCACTAGTAAAAAATTAAAAGGGAGAATTTTTGAATGCATGTGTTGCAGATTTGCATTTCACTTAAAAGCAGAACATTATCACTGACAAAGCATAAAAATGCTAACAGAACACTCATCTGACCCATACAAGAAGCTTATTGAAACAGCAAAATTGGTAACACCCTTGTAACTGATTAAGATCTTCAGAGCCACCTTCAGAAGCACAAGCAGGAGAAATCCAGGATTTAGTAGAGTCACATAGCATCCTTTCAATCGATTAGGGCACATTAAACACAAGATCAGGAACAAAAATAGCTGGAAGGATATCATCTTATGGCTGGAAGATGCTTCCCATACTATTTAGAGTAATGAAAGAGGTGAAACTTTTGGATATTTTTTGTTTAAGTGTTGGGTTTATACTGTAATTGATAGAAAAATCTTTCAAAAAGTCAAAGTGCTTACACTTTCTGGCAGCACTTAGGTGTGCCTAAATAAAGATGTTGTACTTCGATTCCTGTGATTAGAGATGGATCACTGGCTTTGGAAAACAGTTTGTGTGCCGATCACGGGATGCAGATGGGTATCCGCTACAGCGACCCCTGCTGGGAGTTGTTGCAAGTGTCACGATACCAAGTCGAGTTCAGCGAAGACACGAAAAAAGGCTATTAATCTAAATGTAATAGCCTAACTACTGGTGTTCTGTTCTCTTTTTTAATGCTTATTTGATAGGATAGGAGTAGTAAAAACACATATTTCATCTGTGTGCATAGTTTGGCAATGACCTGTCTTAAACATCACTACTACTGCGAAGGATTAGGGTACCACACATTAAATACCTTGGAACAAGCTTTGCTCTTCAGGTAGGTTTGAAGTCATAAAAAATGTAACAGAAAACCTGGCAAAAAGCCATCCAAGCTTTTAAAAGTAAATATCCTTCAAAGTAATCCAAGTTGTAAAATGCTTAATGGTTATAAAGTCAAGTCATCTTTTGCAGATAGACGATGTTACAAGAATTTGAAAGAAAACATTCTTAGGAAGAATATTAAAAATGTGAATAACAAATTATAACAAAGATAAAAGGTACAGCAGTACTGGATATATCAGCTCAGCCTTCTACAGCATTAAAAAAAAAAAGCCTCAGAAGCTTTGTTTGCATATGTCATATTCAATATTCCTGTCTTCTCAAAACCTGAAGAAATGGGATGTTGTACAAGGCAGTTAAAGTCAGTCTAGTAGAATATTTTGATCACAGATTTGCATTCAAAAGATATTTCAAAATAGCCGTGTTTTCCTTTTCTGACTTCTTCACTTCTTGAATTACCTTCCGTTCTTTCAGTCAGGCAGTTAGCATCTTGCTCATTACTGGAACAGTAACTCTTTCTTTATATTATGTCCTTACAAATCTGACTAATTCACATCTGCCCCTTTAAAACATATCAACTCTATTTCATTTCAATAACATGCGTTTTCAGCCTCAAATTTTGCCTTTCACTGCTGTACCTATGTTCTACTTTGGAATGCTGCCTAACGATGACCTATCAAATCTTCAACAGCTCTTAAAGAGGATTTTTTTCTTTTTTTAAATGTCACATTTTGCCAGATGGGTTAGTACTGACCAGAGTGAATCATCACCATTTACTCTGATATTCACTGCCATCTGACATTTATTACACTCCCAGAATGCAAATTGAGGTACTCACCAATGGACCCAAAGCACAACCTTTCGCAGTACATGCCTGGACTCTGAAGGAATGCAGACTCCAAGGAGCAAGTCCATAAGCATAACAATTTAGCTGTGATGAATTCTGTATTAGAACACCATCCATATACAATCCGTAGCTGGTAATAATACCTATAAAACAATGTGATAGCACTCAATATCCATACAACCACAGAATTTATAAGAAAATCTTTAGTGCTACAGACATGAAGGTAGAGGTACTATTTCACATATTTTATAGTTAAGCAGGTAATTATTTAACATTACTGTGTATATAACAGGAAAAACACACTCTCACATTTTTAATTGTTGAAAACCTCATCAGTGAACTGCATTCTTTGGAAACAATGACAGCCTTCCAAAGATTACACACAAATAAGCCTTAGTAGACAGCGGTCAACATCACCCTGGAATCAGGAAAATACAGGCAAACAGTTTTTTACAGATCACTCAGCATACAGCTATTGAAACAAGAACTCAAAAGATATGCAAAACCATTTCACATCTGAACAGCTGTAAACCTAGAAAATAAAAGTATTTGATGTAATGATTTAAATGATGGACAACTTCGACTAGCACAAGTCAAGTTTTCATTAAGCTACAGAAAACCTTAGCTGGCTACATTTGCAATCTGATTACTTTTGCAATTAAATCAGTATTTGTATCTTTGCATGAGCCTGACAACCATTTTGTAAAAATTTTACTTTTTTTTTTTTTTTTTTTTTAGCTAAAAGCGCTGCATTTAAACCAATTATGGACGAGAATTTCTGAAATCCAACTGAAGGTGAATGAAAAAATAAGTGTTTGTGGTCCAACTTTCTAAAACGCTCTCCCAATGGATAAATACTTCATAAAAGAGCACAGCTTTTTCAGATGGACTTTGAAGTGTTACTCCACAAAATACACAAGGTTTGCTCCAAAAGTAATGCCTTCCGTTTCATGATGTTGGCCTATGATTTTAGAGGCAAATGTTGGCAATACAGCAGAAAAGGCTGAACCTTCCCACCAATATCGCCTACATATTGTTGCCATGTGACTGATGGTAGCAGAGGGCACTCTGGCAAATCGGTGTCTGACACGCAAGAGTATATGGAGCAAAGGTGTGTTGTTGAATTCTTCCATGAGAAAAAAAATGGCATAGATGGTTGCTGAATGTTTATGGAGATCAGACAGTGGATGTGAGCACAGTGAGATGGTGGGTGTTGTTTTGCCACAGTAGTGACAGCAACAGGAAAGACAAGCTACATTCATGACAGCCACACACAGCAGCCACACAACAAAATGAAGAGTGTCTCAATCAGCTCATCCGCATAAATCAGCTAACTGTGGTGACTATGCTGAAAAACAGCACTTTGTAGCTGAGGATTTGCTTTATCAAATAGTGCTGTTGTGCTCTGTGTATCTGTTGTAGTTTCCATGGAAATAAATAGGAGGCACCGCTGCAGAACTGTGTATACAAAGTGATTCACAAATTCCCTAAGTCTTTCCAAATCTATTCCCAAATCTTTCCAAATCTGAAAGGCTAAACTCAAGACAGATACCAGAGACATACATGTGGGAGGAAGTCCTGGTAAACTGCACCAAAGTTGACGGGCTTCCTAAAGCTAATATCCCTTGTGGTTCCATGTCTAGCTCCTTGTAAAGCAAGCACATTAATGGTTGATATTGGGCCCTATGTTAAATAAATAAACTATCAAATATAGATATTTTATATTTATCTCAGAAAGAATTCATTACAAGACCAACGAAGGCATTTCTGATTATAAACACCAGCATTAAGGATGCATTTTAGAGGTGAAAAAATAATGATGTACTTTAACACTTGTACCAGTAGTGCTAATCCTTTAAAGTCAGAGTCAAATCATATAATCACTTCCTTTATATTTGTGGTAACAGCATGAATCATAATGAACTCATTTTATATTAATACAGGTATCATACGTATCTCTATGAAAACTCCACTGTAATTCAGTATGAATTAACTGAACTATTATTTTAGAGTGTTCTTGCAATCACAGTATTATGCAGCATCACCACGAGGAGCAGCCTGAGGGTCAGCACTGTGAGCTCGTTAGCCCTCCCAGTACTGTCAGAGAACAACGATCCTGAATAAGCTGATACATTATGATCTGTTGATTTTGGTTCTGCCTCTGCTTTATATGACTTTCATGGAGAAAATTACAGTAAAAAAAAAAAAAAAAAAATTATACTTCAAAACAAAAGATAGTAATCCAGCTTTGAGATGTGAAGCCATTCTCCAGATCAGGCAGTACTTAATTTTGGCTAGGGATAAATAACCTCTCTATCTGACTTATACATGATTACAAAACATACTGTGAAGACCAGACCAGAGTTTACTTACTTTCCAAGATTTACTAGATACTCCTGAAGTGCTCACAAATCATGAAATAGAAAAGAGCACATGTCAATGACTACAAGGCTTTAGAAGGGGCACATGGAGAACAAGAAATTACACAGTTTCTTCACAATCATTAACTCTAGATAGCCAGATTAAACCTTAGTTTCATTGCAGACAAAATTATTGACCATGGTACAAGTACATTTCACTCTTGAAAAGAAACCCAAGAGTACAGTTAAAGCTTAGATTCTGAAAAAAACAATGTGGTCACCAGGAGTCCCTTACATATGTACCCCTTGTACCTCTTAAGGTACAACTACAGGTCAAATCTTACATACATCAGTTTCATTGACTATGAAAAAAAGTTGCCTTTTGCAAGCACAACAGCAACTACTGTTGGATTAATTCACTGAATAATTTCATAAACCAGTCTTCACCATCTCTGTTACTCCTTCTACAATTCCACATGGCCCTGAATGATAGACTTGATAGATCTATGATCTATACAGAGCTTTTGAAAAGTAACCACCTTAAGAAAAATTTCCTTGGTGAGAAGAGACAAAGAAACTTTTGTATGCAAAAAAACCTCAAAAGAGAAGACCTCAAACTATGTGGCAAGCCTAAATTGGATATGTTCTGAAAAAAACATGGCTTCTTTATTGAGGCCACTTGAATACTGAACAGAGTATCTGATGCCTTTTGTCATCACACAATTCTCTCCAACTCCTGTCCTGAACAAAATGGGATATCTTCTTTATACTACACTACCTAAATATTTGACATGTAAACAACAGAGATGGAGGGGTGTTGTGGGGTGACATATCTCAGGGCTACACTCTCTCAACTGTTTTCTTTTTGGTTTGAAAATAAAGCAAAATGTAATATGTACATTGGCATATCATCTTCCAAATGTCTTTTTTTCCTCAAATCTGATACAAAAATTACATATCTGAGGTAACTTTAAAAGGAGAATTAGGTGTACTTCTCCCTGTTTTCTATGAAAAAATGATTTTTAACAAAATTTAAATTGACATTAAACTCAGAAAAAAAAAAAAAAAAAAAAAAAGGCCAGAAACTCAACGTCCATATTCAGGTAACATTACTCTTTCACATTTACTCTTAGCTCAGTAAATCTCAAAGTCAACCTCTTATTCATCATGCCATTTTTGTGAAGGAGCTAAGTAGACTTTAATCTTGTTTTCCATAAGTGGCCTCAAAGGTGGCATATTAATCCCCCTTAACTTTGTCCATTTAGTAGCAGGCAGGTACACACTATATATACCAAGAGAACATAGTAAAGTCCATGCTGTGCAAATCCCAATTAGACTATACATCTACTCAACATCAGCAAGACCTGATTAGCTTTCTGTGTTCCTGGATATATACAGTAACTTCTGGACTACAGTGTGAGAAGATAGAAGATAAAGAAATGGCCCCTGAGATCTATCAAGGAGGTGTCAATTTATGACGTGCAAATTGTTGCAATTCTAAGGTTTCCATCTGAAATCAAGCCAAAATCAACAAATTCAAAAAAACACAACTTATGCCTAGTATAATGAAACTCACCAACCAAGCCAAGAGTGAGAAACAGTTCCGGTGCTTCTGAGGAAGGAGGCTACATTAGAGCTCCATTAATCTCCAGCCACAACAACATACCTCTAAAATGCTGAGGTAGCAAAATTTAAGGGATGCTTGTTTTTGCTGATCTTTCTCATATTTCAGTTTTTTCAACCACAGTATTTTTCAGCCTCCTACTCAATTTTAAAGTACTGACAGACAGCAACTATGGATGAAGTGGCCATTGGGCAGCCCGAAAGATATGCTGGAAGTGGGGGGAAAAAAGTTATACAGTGGAAACTTTCCTGATCAAGCAGCTAATCAGTGAAAAGTTTAAAATGCAAGCAGGAAAGTGAGGGGGGGAAAAGAAAGAGCATGGTAAAATGTGTTAATAGTTATATGTACTTTCTGAAACTCCAAAAAAGGTGGGTAAGGAAGAGAAAGAAGAAAAATGAGAGAACATTCACATATCCCTCGTTGATCATTGTGTAAGTGAGAGCACACTATGCTGAAACAGTAAGGCCCTAATGCCCTTCTAGCTGCCAAATTCTCACGAGACAGCAGTTCTTCCACACTTAAGAGCTCATAAGTGGAAAAAGCAGCTTTTCTCCACAAGGCAGAGCAACAGAAGCCAAATGCACTTGAATCCCTCCCACCAGTTTTAACTGCAACGAAAACTGTCTAACAGTCACACACGAGGTATCCATACATCACCAAAAAACAATAGTTCCAAGGGAAAAACACTCCATGAGCTTTTAATAATAGGAAGATGTGAAATTAATAGAGTAATTTTAAAGGGTACAGAACAACATAATTTCTTTAATAAAACTTGGTAACTCTCACAACTCCTTTTTTAAAAAACTTTTTAACAATCTGTTCATTACATTTAAAAGGAGAGACAAACTATGTGCAGTATACACTGTGTTAACAAGAAGATATAACATGTAGATTTATAGAGTCATACAATAATTTGCAATGAAAGGGCCCTTAGAGATTGGCTTCCAACATTCCGACATGGTTCGGGACACCTCCCACAAATCCAAAGCACCATCCAACGTTGCCTTGCACACCTCCAGGGACGGTGCATTCACAGCTTCCCCAGGCAACCTGCTCTAATTCCTTCTCACTCTCCTAGAGATTCTTCCTTGTATCTAACCTGTCACGGACCTACCTAGATCCATCTGTGTCCATGACAGGGGGAAGCAGGCCTACAGACCAACTGACCAGGAAAGGGTCACCAAGTCCTCTGGGGTATGTAGCTCTTCTCTTCTGCGAACCAGGTATCCAGAAAGTTGTCAGTCCATGAAACTGGAGAATTAACTCCTTAACTCCCTGTGCTTTACATGATGTTATGATGTGGAATATCGATAACAAAAATCATAAAACCATGACACTAATTTAAGCTGAACACAGTGCTGCAGGTGTCATCTCATGAGAGCAGAGAAGAGGGGCAAAATCACCTCCATCACTCTGTTGAACAAGCTGCTTTTGATGCAGCCCAGGACATAGTTGGCTTTCTGGGCTTTAAGAGCTCAAGTCTAGCTTTCCATCTACCTGCAACCCCAAGTTCTTCTCCTCAAGGCAGATCTCAATCCACTCATTGCCCAGCCTGTTTTTGTGCTTGGGATTGCCCAACCCAGATGAAAGGACCTTGCACTTGGCCTTCTTGAACTTCGTGTTTGCATGAGGTTCCTATCTGTCAAGTCTGTCTGGACCCTGCTGGATGGCACCCATTCTTTCCTGTATGTAAGTTTGGCCACATATTCCCATCTTGCAGCTGGTTTAAATGAAGCTTGTGGAACTTTATTTGTCAAACTACAGTCTTGTTTTGTAGATACGTTAACATAGTTATATGCATTTGTGTATACGTTATACACATATTTGGCTAGTTAAAACACCCTCTAAATCATTTAGATTATTTTTCCCCCCACAACATGAGGATAACAGGATGAGGCCATGAACAATTAAATGTTAAAAAAAAAAAAAGCCAGTTTAACTGGAAATGGTTCATGCTTTGTCCACTCAGCCACATACTTGGACATCCTGCCTTCTATCTCACAATTTCCCCCCCTCTCGTTCCCTCTTCCTTTTTTCTTTTCACTCCGTTCTTCCCCCTAAGCCTTTTCCACTTGCACTGGTGGGATTTCAGTAATAGGGTTTGAGGGCTTTTAAGGGTTTAGACAGAAAAATCTTACAGAGTGACACCAATAACAAAGGATCTTAAATTATCAAATAATGTATTTAACAGCAGATGACTCTTAATTCCTTTTAAAAGTAATGTAATATCTTACAGAATGCTATAAGTGTGTAGCCTTATAATCACTAATTTTTTGGAAATTGTTTCAAGTGCCTTCTATTGAGATTGCGTATACAATTTCTGTTCCCCCACATTTGAAAGCAGGGTAAACTTGCAGGTGAAAAATGAAATTTACGTGAAATTAAAGTAAGAATTTTATATATATATATATATATATATATATCAATATGATACCCAATGAGAAAAAACATTTCTGCTGCTTAAATTCAGTGATTTCTGCATAGCTTCCTCTGTTCTGATATAATCTATCATATAGGTAATTATAAAATCAAGGTGAAATCCAAGGATATATGTTGATTTTGTCCCAAAGTGTTACATTTAGACAATTCCCATTAGAAAACATTTCTAAACAAAAGGAAGTGTATTACTTAACTTCCCTAGTCAAGCAAATGCACACTTCCAAGATGATTACACAGAACAATAATGCAATATTTGTTACTTATCTACTAATGAAATAGAAATCAACATTTTATTTTAAGGTAGAATGAGCACCCTAGATGGATTTTCTCCAAGAATGGCCTGTCCTCAGCTCAGTTGTCTTGGAAAACATTAAACAATGAGATGCAGTACACAAGAACCATCAAAAGGGAGCACTTTTGAGCTACTGAAACCGTACAGTAGGCTGAAAACCACAATCTCCTAGCTGCAGACAATGATACTATCTCAGGTATTTTATGTGCTAAAATGATCATTAAAAATTAAGCACCACATATAAGCTGCCATTTAGAATATTAATTTACCTTTACTAATCATCTTTTTAACTTGAGGCTAAAAGAGTTCACTTACCATTCGGATACTCAGGCTTAGCCCATGAGATGTTAAAGGAGTCAGATGAATATGACTGGGCTTTTGGAGCAGGAACACCTTCTGGCGTACTCTCATCTGTTACAGCTGTGCTAGCTTCGCTTATTGAGCATCCACCTCCAGTGCAAGCCTTAAAATATTAATCACAACAAATAAACATATTTCAATGTAATACCAACAGTTTTTGAGCCTAGAAGTGAATTATTTGCAGTTTTCAAGCTTTTACATATCTGAACTTAGTAGGACTGCTTTTCATAAGAGTTTCATCTTAAACTCAGGTAACTTTTATCTTAACAAGAGATGCTACTAACAATACTCAATTTTTAAGTGCAATATTGATAAAACCTTATACTAATATTTGATTCCCATCATTTAGCATTTGACGGAAAGTCATAATCACAATTAGATTTCAAATGCTTTTGCAGAAACAGCTGAAGAATACTACAGTACAGTATTACCATTTATACCAGAAAATTGTTCAGGAACTGAATAGAGTTCTCACAACTTTCAGACAGAATATACTAACCACCTTGCAACCTGAAAAACTGTCTCACTGAATAGTCATTCAGAACAAAAACAACAACACTCAGAGACTTCTGCACTTCACAACAGCAGACTGAGTGGTGTGCAGATGCAATTAAAAGAGTGAAAAAACACTGTATTATAAATCAATATGTAACAGTTATTATTGCATGTTTATGGATAACAGTCAAATCATTTGTATTTCAGCTACCAGTGAAGAAAAGATTGATTACACCACTTTTACATTTTGTTTGATTATGAAGCAATGCAATGTGCAAGAATTTGCAGATCGCCTCAGATACCAGGCTTTTAAAATTTTACACGCAGAAACATAAGGCCACACAGCTAGCCCCTTACATGCACTTGTTTGCTGATTACTTGCACTAAAATCAATGGCAAGACGAGAAGCTACAGAAGTTAAAAAACATATACAAGAATATGTAAACTCTCTACTTGATTTAAATGTTCTTCTTTTCTTTTGTTTTGTTTTATCTACTGTTTGTTTTCCGTTTTTATTTTTAGCAGTAGACTACATCAAACCCAAATTCAATAAGGATTCAGATACAATTTTTCATTAAAACATACATCATATTTCTTTTTTGACTGTATGTTGACATGGGCAAGCAGTGCTTTCTGGATCATCAGCACACAAAGAAAAACCATCCTTACAATCCAGATCTCCAGGAACAAAATGCTTCTTCCAATCTTGTGTATATTATTTGAAAGGATTATTTTCAGTTTCTTATTTCCCAGTGTGTTGCAAATAGGTGAACAGTTAACTTATTTCCTGCTCCACTTCAGAGGTGTATACTAGCCCCATAGGTAAAAAATAGAACTATTTGTAAATGAGAGGCTATTTTACACACCAAGATTGTTTTGATTTCTCTGGAAATTGCACTTTCAACACAGCTACAGAATGAGTCCTGGTATTCAGTTTTGGCTACCAAATAACAAGGAAAGAATGCAAACTTAGCTTTGGGAATATACAAAAGTGGCATTTATTTAAACGCCTTATTGTCAGATGATCACATAACTCTAAACATTTTCCTTATCAAAATGTTAAAGAACATCATCCTTCCTGCAAAGACAGACTGTGCTTCAAATTATTCAGCTTCTATTGACTTCACAGAGATCCAAGAAAAAGGCCTCTGGAAGACCTCTTCCTCCTGTGTTACTTGCTCCCTTGTTAAAGGAGCTCTATTTAGTACTCCTTAGCAATGGAGGGCTTTTTAGTTAAGAAGTTCATTAGCTGCAGCCTTTCTATTCATTTATTTCTTGAATTTCACAAAGATCAATTTTCATATCCGGGAAATTTGCTGGTATACAAAATTCTAATTCTTCTAATGAAAATCTATCAGACAAAGCTTGTCTGCATTTTACATTGCGATCTTTTAGATTACTGTATCCAAATGCAGAGGACACTGGTGAGACTCCAGATATCCCACACAGAGATACTCTAAGTCATAATATCCTACACCCACTTTGAGCCCCATTGTGCCACTCTGATCTTCACTGGAAAACAGATTTGGGAAAAAATCTGAAAAAACATCAACACATTCAGAGAGTCAAGGGACAGGTGAGTGCCACATAAAAAGGTCAAATACAACGATCCTCCAGCCAGCACCGAGGCTAGTTTACTCACACAACACAGCAGCAAGGAGACATTCAACAGAGACATCACAAAAGCACTCAAGCCATATAAAAGGGTGTGCCACCCCAGCTAATTTTAAATGCAGCCTTTTAGCTTTCCATTTGCTTTCAGATTGGCCTGGCTCACATCCAACCAGCTTAGAGCAGGAACAGAGCAAAAGGAAATCCCTTTTGCACTAATCTAGGGAGACATGACCTTAGACTACTCGGCTGACTTTTGAAAAGAAGCATTAGACTTGTTTATAAAAGCTGTTGCAGTCATTTACAGTATGTAACAATTCTTTTGCTACATACTAAATGGAAGTCATCAGCTGTGAAAAAATATAACAACATACAAAGAAAAACATTTTGCTAAATGTATCTAAACTTGTCAAGCAAAACTTGAAGTCACAGGTCTGTGAGGTGCTGAAAATTCTAAGTGTTCAAAGCTGCAAATTTCAACGAATTAGCCTTCAGTTTTCTCAAATAAACCAGAAGCTAATTTTGTATGAATACAAAATAAAATCAGCACTATCTGTGAATCAAATACAAAGAAAAAGGCTCTAGTTTCTTTCATCCAACCAAGAAACTAGAAAGTTTAAACAAGTTTCCGGAGTTGAAGGCATACTGGGATTTTTTTAATGGAGAGGTTTTCACAGAATTCTAATAAAACTAAATATTCTGACTTCTTTCCAGGTGTGGTTGCTTTGATTTGTGTGTTTTTATTGGAGGGGGGAGGGCAGGACGTAGGGATGCAGATGTTTGTGGATTTTTTTTTCTTCTGTTAGGTTTCTTTTGTTTACTTCTAGTACAACAATAGACCACTTTTAAGCTTCATAACTTGTAAATCTCTACTTTTACATAGCTCTCAAACTATCCTGGCAATTCCTAAATTCAATGGGACTCAATGTTTTAAGAATGCCTACTCTACCATTTCAAATATACTGGGCAGCTCATGCACTTTTGACCTGTTATGTTCAAAGCTGCAAGGAGTCTTCTAACCTGCCTATCAGAGACCGTTTAATCCAATTAACTATCACCAAAATAAATGATCTTTCTATTAGTTTCTTGTTACCTCTGATTCACTGCAAATACATACATTTATAAAATAAAAATACAAATAAATTAGAGATAAAATATAAAAATGAACCATTCCTAAAAATGTATTCAGTAAGTTTGTGAAAATCTGTATGTGTTAAAGAAATAAAAACCAAAATCCACACACCACTTCATTGCTTTAACTATATCCCAAAGCAGAAACATCAAACAAAGCAACCCTGGCTCTCCAGATACAAGCCGTTAATTCTCCCTTCATCCTCTTTCCTTGCACCTGTGTTCAGGAGCTGGGCGGGAGCACAGTAAAGCAGTGGCACAGTGGGACATCTCAAATACTTCTGATAGTCATGCTTGCTTCTGAAGGTTTAAACTGCTTGTTTTAGTACTGTCACAGTTTTGGACGTAGTGTTATTTTATATGCTATACAATTAACTGCGCTGAGATGCCTAGGCACAAATGAATTAATTTCAACACAAATCTAAGCCTTAATTAGACTGAATATCCTTGCTTTTTCAAGTTCAAGTCAGATCCTTATCGCCACCCGAAGGCAGTTTATTTTTTTTTTTTGAGGTGTAATATTTAGAATGTTCAAGAGCATGTTAAGAAAAAAAAAAATGAATGCATACCCAGTCTACATAAATGTAAATTTATTCATAATCAAGAGCTGAATATTTTCCTATGGCATTTATCAAAGCAAATATCCTTATATAGGTATTGTTATAAAATGAGCAATGTGCTTAAAACAAGAGACAATCCCATGACTCTGTATACAGCTTTCCGGTGAGCTGAATCTTCTCTAATTCATCACAAAGAACAAAATCACTGATAAAGAAAAGTAATAAATACACTACAGTCTTTGAAATATTCTGAACAAACAGCTACTTTACACTGAAGTCTCTTCCTTTATGCTATTTCCTTCTATTTGTAGATTTATGAAGAAAGAGCAAATCCTTATGTTTAACAATAGGAGAAAACTTACGGCTAGTTTTATGAGGTATTCAGTGCCCGGGTAAAGGTGTCGAATGGTAAAATCCAGAAAAAGTTCTGTGCTATTGTAGATTACATCCCACTGTGTAAAATTCTGCTCATTGTTGGCAATATAAATCACATAGCGATCTAAGATTCCATTTAATTCTAATGGTTCTTTCCATCTGCAAATAAAAGTAAAATATGATTAAGACTAGGAAAGAATCAGACCATACTCAAAAAATCTAAGGCTCTGTTTATTGGAGTACATGAGTTTCACCTCAAGAATTTAAAAACACAGTTGTGCAACCAAAAAAATAAATCTAAGGCAAAGCTCTAATGCAGTATTTGTACTTCATAGATATATTATTACACTAACACACAAAGCAGGGGCTACAACATGGGCATATCACCAGAACCTTTCTTGCACTGAAGTTTACAGAGGCTATGCCCATATGTAGGTTATACTGATTGCGTAAAGACAAAATGGAAATTAAGTTGGCAAGTGATAATCAGAAGGTGCACAGAACCACTAAACTAATCACTTCTATGCATTTAATCATAATAAATTTAATTTTATGTCACAAACCCTTCCCCTGATTGAACTCACTGGAATTCTTGAATAAACTGATGCACTATTGTGTTGTCAGGAAAGAAGAAATCCTTACTTACTGCACATATATTGTTCTAGAATCCAAAATCGTCAGGACCGGGGCATCTACATGAGATGGTGGCAGCTGTGCAGTAAACAAGGTGACCTGGGAACTGTTCGTACAGCCAGCAATTGTGCAGGCGGTGAGAAGAAACTGGTGGGGTGTAAAAACGGCTAAATCTAAGGCAAAAAAAAAAAAAAAAAGAAAGAAAGAAAATGCAGATTGCATATTTATAATACTTGGCATATTAATTTTATCCTGTTTGTTTGTAGCTTTCAGAACCTAGTGAGTTCAGAAAACTCAGAGGAAGGGCAGCCTGTCTTTCTTAGCTGCTTTGGATTTGCCCCAGAGTGGTGATAAGAAGGTCTAGGGAGCTCCAGTTGTACTGTACAATTGGGCCACCTCAACCAATTTCAGGAGAGCCTTCTTAGTGCTACATACTATATTAATTTGCCCCAGTGACTAATACTTCAAAGATGATTAAGTCACAGAAAACATTTATAGATTCATTAACACAGACAGATTTTATTTTTCCACAAAATGTGCTTTATACTGTACAAATGTCAAGCATGAAGACATACAGTTCACTCCGTGCACTTTAAGCATGAGCACAAAGGCAGCTCGCTGTTGCCACCACTGTTCTCTCTTTGCCTATCAAACATTCGTAAAACATATCTCAGTAAAAGACAACCTGTCTAATACAGTAGCAAGACAACTGTTAACTGGTTATTTATTTTGAAGCTATCTTGATTTTCAATTACTGCAGAAAATGGTGAACAAAATGCAGTATCTTTGCTGAATAAATATTCTAAAATGTTTTGAGCCTCATATATTTTTAGGAATCGTGTACTAATAAAAGAATGCTTATCATAAAAATTGTACTACTGGAGTAATTCAGATAGAATTTTCCAATCTTTTTAATTTTTTTTTTTTACTGCAATACAAATTGCACATTTTAATGAACAAATCCTTTAAGAAGGAATTCACAATTTAGATTTTGGCAATGATTTTGGCAACAGTATGAGGTATACAAATAAAATGAGTGTGTTATAAAAGCAAATTTTAATATGCCAGAAAAAGTTCTGTGTTTTAGCAAGATGTAATAAATGCCAGTGTTTGCAGAGCCAAATAATATCCAACTACTATTTTATGCAAAAATATTTGAGTAGAGATTAAAAACTGTAACGGAACGACCATCGCTAAAGAAGAAATGCCATAGATCCATCTTCTTTCTCATTGGTTTACCCTTTGTCTAATGTCTGTCCCTGCAAAGGAATTCCTTTTGATTTATTCTGCTTTTGTGAGGACGGACATGGCAAAACGTGAGTTAAAAGAAATAATGCTGTGACTAAAAAAAAAAAAAAGCAAAAAAAAAAAAAAAAAAGCAAAGGAATGCCTGTAATAGTGGCATATTTAATCAACATAATGGGTTTGATTCTCCCAGGGTTAAGCAGTGCTTATGTGGGTGAGAGGGGGAAGGCACACTCAGAGCAGGTGCTTGAGCTGGCTCAGCAAGCAGAGAAAGTGAACTCCACACGTCACCTTCCTGCATCCATTCTTCCTCTCCACTGACATCAAGGAAGCCACAAATAATAGAAATGAAGATGGAAATCTCAAAGATAAATCTGATACTTCAGGTCCTGTGTGGGCAAACAAGTGACCAGTAGGAATTTACTTTCCCAAACACGCAGCCAAAAGCAATCTGTGGCACCAATTTACATAATATTCTTGTAAATAAATAAAGCCAACACACTCTTACAGTGCTACACTTAGTCTGAATACAGCAGAATGGAAAGCAGAAGAGAGAAAGTAGATTTCTCCTTTTGCATTTGCTTATTGCAGATGAATCTTTTCCTTATACAGACATATGGGATTTCATTAGGGAAGGATTTTTTTCCCAGCTTTAAGGGATATCCCTCATCAAGAATCTGCTTTTTTGAAAAGTAGCTTTTACTGAAACCTTGATTTCATGAGATTATCTACATAAATAAGAGTTTCTGGAAATACCTACTTACATTTGAACAGGGAGCAATTTGTCAAGGATTAAGAGAATAGAAGATGGAAAAGAAGAAGGCAAAAAGAGGACAAGAAAGTGGGAAAGAATGGAAAGAACAAGGAATGCAAACTGGACATTGGAGCAGCAAAGTCTTTTGAGAGTAACTAAAGATGATACTGAGAGGGAAGGGAAGGAAAGGAGAGGGGCGGTAAAAAAAAGGTAAAAAGAGTTAAAATATGGAGATGTCACATATCACAGCAGGTCTTAACTCCTCATCTTGGCTTAATAACACCAAAGTATTTTGACTAATAAATGTTGAAAAGATTGTAGAACACAACCTAGAATATTTTGATTTTGAAATAGTAAAAAGAATCAAGTTAGAAGCAGACAGAAGAAAATACAGAAATGAGAGACTGAGGAATGTTACTCAAAGTATGAGTTGATAAATATCAGTCAATAAAAATCTCTCTGTAGACTTCATCAAAGATGATAAGCCTGCAGTATACTGTAGGCTGTACCTCTTAAAACTTAGAACTAGAAACTGACAAACTAAACAACGAAAATCATGTTAAATTATAATTGATGCAATTATCTGGCACAATCTGATCTGGCAGACATTTTCTTGTTTAAAGTTCAAGGTGTTTGATAATGGATAAATGAATTCAAATAACCACATACATGAACATGAATCTGAATGCAGGGTAAAGAGGTTCTTAAAACTACACAGCCACTGTTTGTCAAGGTCCTCTAGCAACAATGCCTTGTTTTCCATTTGCTTGATTGCATGATTTGCATAAGATCAAATGTAGGCAATTGTGGACATGAAAAACAGATCACTCTCAGACATTAGAAATAGATCCACAAGCATTATCTAGAATTTTGTTACAAGAAAAGGCGTAGCAGTGAATGGAAACCTTGGTGATTAATGTCAAACAAACTATAATTTAGAAGATAGTATGTGAATTATATGTTATTTTACAATTGATTTCATGCTGTTGCTGGAAGAATTTCATTGATCTCAATCTATAAAATGAACCCAATAAGTGGAGAATTATTTTCTTTTTAACTCACAGCAAAAACTGATCTATGTTTTTTTGTTTGTTTGGTTGTTTTTTTTTTTACTTTACACTAGAAAAACTGAAGAGCTGTTATTTTGCTTAATCATGTTTTATTTGTTCCTCATTTTCAGTCCCCTCTTTTATTTTCACATAATGTGATATACATCTCACTGCAATTGAGAAAAGCCTACACTCAGAATTTTATCTTGTATTCATTTCTGGACTTAAAAAGGCAAAGAACACAAAAGCGTAAACATAAAAGGTATCAAAAACAAAACAAGAAAACTGAAATAGAAATATGCATGTGTTCATATGTTTTAAGATTGCAACTTACTTTACAATCCCCTCCCCTACCTTTTTGTGGGGAGTCAGAGGGTGAAAACAATGCAAGGAGGGGAGGTACCAACCTACCTTTTCACCTCTTTGACCTCACAGGCAGTACAAACAAACTAAATGCATATCCACCTCATAAGTCAGGAAGAGAATTGCTCACTACACTTGCTATCATTAAAATCGATATTTGCATACCACTGTATTTACTATGTATATAGTATGCATGGAACTCCCTCCACTAAGGCAGCTACCTACCTATTGTGTTTGGTATATATCCAGATTCTAATGACCACCAACATAAGTTCTCATGGTACAATCAGTGCATAAGGCAGAAAGAGTAAAGAACAACCTTGTTTGGATGGTCAACAAGAACATGCAACAGCACAGTGCTTCTTTTAGGAGAGAATTTGAGAGATTTTGCTGATATAGGGAAAGAAATAGATTAAGAATACAGAAAATAGAGATTTAAGAACTTTACTCAAAAGATGAACTTTATAGTCAAATTGTTAGAATCCATCACAATTCAAAAGTAATAGTATTATTGTCTACAATGTTTTAAGTCATCTGCACTCTGCAGTAATCTGTGCTCAAGTTTATAGCAAAAGAATCACATACTCTTTTCTTTTTCCTCTTCCTCTATTTCCTCTTTTTCTCCTCTTTTTTTCACACCCTCCACCTCTCCCCCTGCCCCAATTTCAGGCAGCTATTGTAAGGACCAGAAATGACAACGTACTGCCCTGGTGAGTGCTCAGTTGAAAAGTGACTTGTGTAAGGAACCCCACATAGTTTCTCTCAGGAAAATAATTGAGAGAATAGCTTTCCCATTGCTATATTCATAGGAAAATAATACGACAGCACCATGGCATGGGATTGTTAGCAGCACAGCAAAGCAAACCTGCTGAGAGAGTGTGAAGGTGAAAAACATCCAAGGAATTCCAATCACCGTGTTTTTTATGCAGACAGACTGTATGACTTCTTCAGCTAATCGCTCAAATCCTTAATCTGTTCTCTGCTCTTCTTTCTCATAGTTTGTTAAACTAACTCACAGTAACTTAATATTTAATTAGAAGGTAAACTCTTTGGGACCATAAATCCACATCACCAAGTTACAGTGATGCTCCCATTTGAGTTTTATGCACTACAATTAAAACCAAACCAAAACAAAAGAATCATTGCAGAAACGCCAAGATGATATTGCCAGGTTTGCTTCACTGGATATCATTAGTGGTTCTTGCCCTTCCACCATTTTCTGAAAGCAAGAAACATTTATATATATAATTTTCAGTACACTATATTCTGTTTACTGTTTCTATAAAATAACAAACAATTACATCAACTCTTTAAGAATCATCAATCACATACAATCTCCTCTGGGAAGGTTTAATACTAGTGCTGCACCTTTTTCCCAGTTGTCCTGTAAATCTCATGCTGTACTCAACACTCCTACAAAAACAGGTCATCACAAGTGACACTGCTTGCATATTAGGACAACTCAATGAACAATAAGGTAACAATGTACATATGTACTTGGCTAAAGAGCCTAGGAATTCTTAGTCTTCTACATGTGGAAACGAGCCATTAATTGAAGTAAAGAATGCATCTTCCAAAGCAGTAGCAACTTTTGCTGGACAACAGCCATTAATGAAGACTGTTCCAGAATTAGAATTACAAGAACTTTGTGAACCCACTTGAAATAAGGACAAGAAATAGGAGAACACAAAATAATTATTTTCAGGAAGAACCATAAGTTGTTCTACGGCTCTCTAAGCAGCAAAGACTTTGACATAATAGTATATGAATAATATCACTTCTAGCTGACCAGTAATGCTGATGCATTTTAGAAGCTCTTTGCTCAGCAATAAATATTGCTTGTTTTCTAAATTACTCACAGAGGATAAATTCTTATTTCAGTTGAGGTTTATATCCGACAAAAGAGTTCAGAGCATTGTGCAAAACCAGATATCACGCAAGAGCACCAAAAATAATACAGTCATGTGCTGGTTTGTATAATATTCAAGAAGAAAATCTCTTCACACACATGTAAAACAAAGATCTCTATCATTTCAGTTTGCAATGATTTCAAAGAAGTAATGTAGCTACTACATGCACAAGGAAAAGCCACAGTCCCAGTTCTGGAAAAGTATCACTTTTCCAAAATACTCATTTTTTTTGAACAATGCTTTAATAACAAAGTCCATTTTCCCCCCCACGTTCACTAACAGTGAATCTTGGTTATACTTTTACTAGTCCCAACTGTTGTGAGAAAAAGCTTTCCACCATTTATCAGCCCAAGTGTTCCAGCCTTTCATTTTCAAAGCTAGGTCCCCAGGATAGCTACTAGGTTGTTCTGAAAGTAATGCCACCTATTTATTTCCATGGAAACTACAAGAGATACAAAGAACATAAGAACAGTATTTGATAGAGTAAATTCTCAGCTACAAAACACTGCTCCTCAATGTTATCACTACCATTAGCTGTGCATTTTTGCCAAGGATGAACAAGAGCAAAAGAGCCTGTGTGCCACACCCCTAAAAATCACTATGGCCCATCTAGAAAATGAATTGCCTTTCATGCTGCTTTCAGCACTGCTGAAACACATCACCCACTGCCTCACTGTGCTCACATCCACTGTTTGGTCTCCATAATAACCAGTAAACATCAGTGAATGTCAGTGCCTGTCATTTTTCTACGTGGTAGAATTCAGCGACACACCTTTGCTTCATATGAGCTTCCAGGTCAGACATTCTGTCAGAGCTCCCATCTGCTGCCATGTGTCACATGGCAACGAAATACAATGGGATACTGGTGGAAGGATTCAACCTCTGCTGTCATACCACCAACTCTTGTGTCTGATATTGTGGGCCAACATAATAAAAATGGAAGACTTTACTTTGAGTTTGTTCTCATACACATCAGGTTGAAATGTTGAAGAGATTCAGCTGAAGAAAACTCAATTCACGTAGAGTGCCATAGACCATACTGCTTAGAAAAAGCGGAAGAAAAGCATCAGACAAGTATATTTAAACTTATTTTTCAATCCTCCACCTCCAATTAAACTACCTATGCGAGCACAGTCATTCACCATCACTAAACAGAAGAACAATAGCATATGTGTGAAGCTCACAGAACAGTCTCTCCACTGATACTCGTAAGCTGATCCCCTGAATCATCATCATTAACCATCAGAAAAATATATGGACCTGATTTTGGATTTTAATGACTTTTTTTTTTTTTTTTTTTAATTCCAGAATGATACAGTTAGTTTAAACATTCAATATCAAATGAGCATAATGAACTTCCAAGTTATGCACAGGTTTGCTGGAGTTAAAACCACGTGTTGTCTCCCTAATTATCTCATTATAACGGCAGAAAAAGATCAAAGGGACAGAAAGTCTGAAGAGGACAGAGCATTTTCATTTTACCAAGCATATGAAGAAAAATAATTATGGCCATACCAATATCACTTTCTTATTTTTATTTCTCTGTCATGTGTTTGTACATAATATGCCCTGACATAACTTTACTTTTAATACTTCAATGTGTATATCCATTCATGAATGCTTCTAACCCAATCATTGTATTGCTAACAGCTTGTAGATGGGGGACATGTTAGTATGCAATATAAGAACCAGGGTATTTTAGTCAACTACAGAATCAGAGAATTGCAGGATCAAGCCCAGCTGCCCGACTAAAGCAGGTTCCTTACAATAAATCACAAAGGTAGACTTCCAGACAGATCTTGAATATCTCCATAGGAAGATACTCCACAGCCTCTCTGGGCAACCTGTTCCAGTGCTCTGCCTATGTTCAATATTCAGGTGATTGCTCTATGTCCTATTGTTACACACCACCAAGAAGGGCCTGTTCTCATCCATTTGCCCCCTACCTCCCTCTAGATACTTATAAACATTAATCAGATACCTTCTCAGTCTTCTTTTCCCCAGGCTGAACAGATCCAGGTTACTCAGGATTTTCTTGTGTGGGAGATGCTTCAGGCCTTGTATCATCTGGACTCCTTCTAGGAGATCCCTGTCTCTTTTGAACTGGGGAGCCTAGAACTGGAAGCAGTATTCTAAATACTGACTCACCAGGGCAGAGTAGTGGGGGAGGATCACCTCCCTGCTGGCCATAGTCTTTTTAATGCACCCCAGGATACCACTGGCCTTCCTGGCCAAGATGGCAGATTACTGGCTCACGGCCAACCTGCTGTCCACTGGAACACTTAGTCCCAGAAAATGAGAAAAAGGGAAAAAAAAATGCTTTAAATATTTTACCACTATATTAACTTCAGTTTTATGTTCTCAACTGGAAAATAAATTTGTGCTAGACAGGTATATTCCAAATCTGAATATCGTATACATGTTGCTATAAAACTGGAACAAATTTGGATTCTTATCAGTATGACCAAGAAACCATTGGCTCTAACAGAAGTACATCCTCTGCTTCCAAGTAATTTCACTCTTGCTGCAGTACGAAAACCAAAATTCAGATTCACCTTAGATTTGGTTCTCAGTTGATAGTATCAGGTCAAGAAAAGTGCCTGACTGCCACTTTTACAGCTCACTGAAAAACACATCTGAATGTGCAGCTGTGGTAACAGAATCCAGTGAGATGTTAAGTTCTGTAAGAATAAACGTTAAGTAATACAGCAACTGTTACTAACCACTTTCTATAAATCAACAGTGCAGTCTTATCTGGGATAGCATATATTACAAAATGCAGAAATAAGGGCTGTCTGGAAAATGGCAGTGAGAAAGCACAAGATTACAAACATTCTCTTAGGGAGGCAGACTGAAAAAAAAACCAACCTCAGACAAGGAAACTTAAATGCCACACAGGTAGATAAGTGCTAAATAGAAGAGTTACTGGGATCCTGAGTTCCGATGAATTCCATTTCAACAATGTAGAAAAAAAGACAGGCAATAAATTTAGGAAGTGCAATTTTCAGAAAAAAACAAAAACAACAACAACAACAACAACAACAAACAACAAACAGAAAAATCACGGAACAACAACTTCTGTTGACAGGATTTTTATCTTTATCAATCAAATTTTTGGCATTATACTTTTAAGCCATTTTAATAAGCATGACTGTAATTTCTCCAACACTTGTACACTTCTCTCTCTGTACCTGAAACTACTTACAACTCCACAACACTTTTTTGTTGTTGTTTTCTTGCCTAAGCTATAAAGAAAAATAAACACTATCAGGTTGAAAAATAAGCACTATCAGATTGAAATGGTATCAAGTAAAGATTTAGATTGCAGGTTCATAGATTATAACACTTGTTTAGCAAAATAGGCATTTTGCTAAATTGCCTATTGCCTCCGTTAACTTGTTCATCATTTTTTGCAGTACCAATGCAAGATGATTAGAAAATACCTCTCACCATCCAGACAAGGCATCATGGGATTTAAAAGTTTCAGCAGAAGAAATACTAACACCTTTCTAGGTCCAAAACAGCTCTGTATAAAAGTTTTTTTGTTTGTTTGTTTTTGTATTGTTTTGGTTTCTTTGTTTTTTTGTTTTACATTACTGCAGTGCTGGAACAGGGATAGTGGGAGGACTCAGCTTCTGAGTACCTCTTCTAGTCAGAACAATTTACAGCAAGTTAGATCTTTTGCAAGACCACAAAAGCTTTTGCTGGCTGTAGAATTATCAGCACTGTAAAATATGCTGTACTCCTACTTGCTCTCCTCTGTTCTTACCAGAAAAAAAGTATCCCCAGCTTTTGAGTACTGACATGGGCAACATGAAGTTGGGTAAATTTATTTGGATTTCTTTTTACTTGAGTTTACTTATTTTATGTGCATTTTCAACACACACATCCAAAAGAGGGAGAAAATGTCTAAAAAGCCTAATTCTTTTTCAACTTGACATGCTGCCCTACCCACAGTCATGTTGGGTAGTTTCAGCAGTATCATCAGATCTCATAACTGCCAAAATCTGATGCGATCCATTAAACTGGGATTACTAGAATAAATCACTTCCGTAGGTAAACAGATCATAGGTGGATCAGTTAGCTGCTCTGTATTATGGCATACCTATAGGATGTGTAGATTAGGATATAACATTCAGAGGCTTGTTCTCTTTTCTGAAGTGCTGTGAAACCATAACTCAAGAATAAGGAGCCACCAAACAGTTATAATGGCATAAAACATCATCAGGGAAAAATACAAATCGATCAGTGCCAGTGATATAAAAGGAAGAGCGTGCATTTGTCCCCAGTCTCATAAATTCAGCGGTTGTTTCAGGCTTTTTCTCTATCCCACACGTAGTTTATTAATAACAGTGACTATCGTAAATAATAATAATGCAGAGTAGTTTATTTCAAGATGAATGCACTTAATATCTATTGGTCTTCTCCCTTATTTCTTATGTATTGTCTATACTCCTCCTGTAAATAGTAGGGGAAAAGTCAGTTTAATTTACTGTTTGAAGTTTAAGCCCTTTAATTGGCCAAGAAAGTTGTCTATGCAGGCTCCCTGAAATATCTGCATATCTTAACTGGCATGTTAAGCTTGTACAAAGGAGGTATAGGATTTACATTCTACTGCATGTTATAAATAAGTAATAAGAACAGATTAGAATTATGCATTTACGCCTACTAGCGAGAAAGAGATGCATAATTCACAAGTGGCAAACCCTTCAGAGACTTCTGTATTTCACCCCAACCCTCTCCCCCTCCAAACTTGTGCATGTAGTACATCATCTAATTTTCAACCCTACTGCTTCACAAAGGTGGTTGGTTTGTTGTTTTTTTTAATTCTGTTCCAAGCTTGTTTAGATTTTATAAGCACTACCAGCCCTTTCACTTGCAAAAAAAGCAACAGATACTATATCTTAGTACTCTTTGTTGTAAATGTATCTGCTCTATATTATTGTGTCAGTGTCATCTTTCCCAGTTCTCCCATACAGTCATGGGCATGATTGTAAGAGTCAGACACAAAATGGCAGTGGTTTCAGAAGTAAACTGAAGCTAACTGCCAAAGTAAACTGAAGTCTTCAATTTTCAAAGAGAACACAGAACTTTTAACTAGACTGTAATTACACTTTGTAGTTACCATGACGAACAACTCTTCCTTTTGGATCTTACATTTCAAGCCAATGCTCATGCCTAACCATGTCCTCAATTTCTCAGCTGAGACATCCATACTAATGTATGTCTACTGTGACCATAATTCACAGAAGCCACATGAAGGCCACAGACTTTACAAGAACCCACTGCTTCCACCACAGCAATTCTAACTCTAAAAAGTATTCTGCTACCTGGTGATAAGGTGTAGGAACAAGGAATTATTTTAGCCTAGCTGTGTCCAAGCATTTTGGTTCTCTGGCTGCAACACTACTGTATAAAATAAAGTATTTCCTAAAGAGACTTCACTAGGGACAAACTCTGGTGAAATAAGCATGAAAGAAAGTTGAAATATTTTCTTCATCTATCAGCATCTGAATTGTAAACTGGACAGAAAATCTTGCACAGTTTCTGATGCTTTTCTAAGATTCTTACTTAACAAATTTGTAACTGAATGAAATCTTCCTCAAACTTAATCTATGTTTCCATTTTATCAGCAAAATTGAAAACAGAACAGAATTCTTCACCGTCCTTTAATTAGAATCATAGAATCATAGAATCATAGAATTACTCAGGTTGGAAAAGACCTTGAAGATCATCAAGTCCAACCGCAGCCTAACCAGTAGCCTATCTCTTAAAAAACAACCACAAAACAATACCACAACAACAAACCTCTTCTAAGTCATATCCCTGAGTACCACATCCAAGCGGCTCTTAAACACATCCAGGGATGGCGATTCAACCACCTCCTTGGGGAGCCCATTCCAGTACCTAACCACCCTTTCTGTAAAGAAGTTCTTTCTAATATCCAACCTAAACTTGCCCTGGCGCAACTTGAGGCCATTTCCCCTCGTCCTGTCACAAGTCAGTAGTGAGAATAGACCTGCCCCACTCTCACTGTAAGAACCTTTCAGGTACTGGAAGACAGCAATAAGGTCTCCCCTCAGCCTCCTCTTCCTCAGACTAAACAGCCCCAGCTTCCTTAGTCTCTCCTCATAGGGCTGATTCTCCAAGCCCTTAACAAGCCTCGTTGCCCTTCTCTGGACCTGCTCCAGTACCTCCATGTCCTTCTTGTGCTGAGGTGCCCAAAACTGGACACAGTACTCGAGGTGAGGCCTCACCAATGCTGAGTACAGGGGCAGGATGACTTCCTTAGTCCTGCTCACCACACCATTCCTGATACAAGCCAGGATGCCATTGGCCTTCTTGGCCACCTGGGCACACTGCTGGCTCATATTCAGCCGACTGTCCATCAGCACACCAAGGTCCCTTTCCGTCTGGGAGCTTTCCAGCCACACCTCGCCAAGCCTGTAGGATTGCCTGGGGTTGTTATGACCAAAATGCAGGACCCGACACTTGGCCCTGTTGAAACTCATTCCATTAACCTTGGCCCATCGATCAAGTCTATCCAGGTCTCTCTGTAGTGCCCTTCTCCCCTCAGGCAGATCAACACTCCCTCCCAGCTTAGTGTCGTCTGCGAACTTACTGAGGGTGCACTCAATCCCCTCATCCAAATCATCAATGAAGATGTTAAACAGAAGCGGCCCAAGCACCGAGCCCTGGGGGACGCCACTTGTGACCGGCCGCCAACTGGATTCCACTCCATTGACCACAACTCTCTGGGCCCGGCCATCCAACCAGTTCTTCACCCAGCGGAGCGTGCACCCATCCAAACCAAGCTTAGCTTCAGACAAATCACAATTACCACACATGCACCAAAAAATAAGATCCCATAGAAAGTGTTTCAGGCTATGAGCACAACCTGGCCAAGAACGTATAATCAAGTTCTTAGAAACCTAAGATTTCTCAGTGTTTAATTGGAAACCACAGTCTCTGTGTGACAACTGCTCAGAAAAAGAAATCATACTACATGACAGAGCACCACATTTCCCACTGAATAAGTGGAATGCAGAGAAATAGACTGCACCTTTCAGAAGTCCCAGGGAAAGATGAGTGATATACATTATGTTGGGCCAGTTAGGCCACGAAAGGATCACACAGGCAATATTAGAACAAAATAAAAGTGGTGAAACATGAATTTGCTGCTGACTGCAGCAGTGAAGTCTTGGAGAAGACCTGTCAATCAACATGGCAGCGCAGGACACATCCTAGATGACAATATGTGAAGGGTAAACTCCCACACTTGCTAAAAGAAACAAACAAACATACTTAATTTTTAAAAATCGAACTCAAGGAACACTTGATTTAAATCTGCTCTCCTCCATATACCGTGTCTCCTGAAGAGATCTTTAATTCTGTTGATCACGCACCTGCAAATGGGAAGAAAAGGACCTAGAAACCAACATATGTTTAAATCTTACAATTAACCTTGAAATAAAGTCACAGGACAAAATAATCTGGAAAATAATCTGAGGTACCAATCTTTCTCATTTTATAATATTTTTAATTTGTATTTTAATTTTTAGAAAGTGATACTTGAGCAACCTGCGAGCTCAGTAATTCCGGCAGGGTTAGCGTGAGTTCTCTTCTGGCTTGCTGCTACCCAAATCTGATCAAAGGACAAGGACTCCAGAAGCTTGTCCAGCTGTGGTTTTATAATGACACCATTAGGTTTTGCTCTATAATCAAGGTCCCTAAAAGTCTGTGTAGCTTCAGGCTTAATATCTGCGACAAGGTTAACTGAAATCTGCAGCAAGGATAACTACTTTAGCAGATTGTATCAGCAGGAAATATTTAAACACTATTTAAAAGGATTTTAAATAAGCAGATTTTATTTAACACTGCACTAATGCACTGCAATAGAAAATGATACAACAGAGCTGCTGCAAATAAACATAATGCTTTTACTCTTACCCCAACACCCCTCTTCTAAATTCCCCAGATCTGTATTATTAAGTCCAGTGAGTGCACCAGATCTGTCTGTCTAAAGCTGAAATACAGGGATGCCAGACTCAGCCCATTTGCCCTTTGGTTTTGTGCCTGCTGAATCTGCATTCTGGGTCTGCAGAATTAATTACAATAGTACCAGTCTGGTCACTGGCAATGTCAGTGTTGGCAGTTCAGGTGTATCAAATGTACTTTCTTATACAACTAAAACTTGTAGAGGAAGGCAGATTCTTCTGTAAGACCAGTGTGCTCTGCTCTGTTATACTAGCTTCACCAATATGTTTGCTGAAATGCATACTTTGGCCAGAATAAATCTTGCAGGAAGAGGCATTTTTTGTTTGTCATTCTGTAAAACATCTTGCTGTCTGCCTTATCACCTGGGTATCACGTAAAGTGATGGGCCAGGAAATGTAGCAAGAGCATGCAAATAAGAAGCACTGTGTCATATCTCATTGGGTTACATGCAGGACATTTCAGATAACATATTTCAGCTGTGAAGAGATGACTACTGTTTTCATTGCCAATAGTGTTAAATAAGTCTCTGCTTCACAGAAAACAGAGATACTTTAAAATTCCAAATTAGAATAATTAGAATACAAAAAAACCTAGCATTAGTATTGTATTGGACAGCTCTTTTGAAAACAGAGACATGCTTTACTTGATATTTATATATGTTTCAATGCAACACAGAACATAGGAAATAAGCTCATGCTAGAGGACTACAGAATTTTTGTGTTGTTTGTCCTTTAAGGCAAAAGCTGTCTCTTTCATTTTTGAGCAGGAACTAAAAGGAATGAATAAAAATCCTCAGGGTTGAAAACTGGTGTTTTTAAATATTTCTGTACCTCAAAGCTATCTGAAAAGTAACCATGAGAATGGTATCTTAAGCTAAGCATTATCTTCTCAGGGATGCACCCCCTACATACACTGCCATGAATTTTCTCTTACTCAAACTGTTTTACTTTACAATTAGTAAAATATAAATTATATAAATTTTGCTTTTATTGTCATGTCCTTTCACTTAAAATAAGAAGCAGTCATATGGAAAAGGGGATCAAAGAATGAAGAATGAAAATTTTTCACAAAAAACATATTGTAAGTGTGCATTACTATACTGTATTTACTACAATTACTGAAGATTGTACCAGGAAAGAATACTGGAACTAATTTGGGATTCTCTCATTTTTTAAGTTCAGATTTGCAAAGTTCTCTTTTAACAGATGTCAAACATCTGCCTCTTCCCTTCTATAATGGTTTTGTAGGATCAGCATTTCCACATTCAGGAGAAGTAACAATTTGAATAAGTCAAAGCTTAATTTTTCTTCTTAGGTTAATTTGTAAAGTCTTTGCTTTTCTACTATTTCCAAAGTCTGTTTAATACTTTGCCCAGAAGTCCACTACAAATCAGTCTGTCATAGTCATAAGAAATGCTTTCCAAACTCTTGTGGATACAGTATAAGGAATCACTATACTGCTTTAACTCAGCTGAAGACCTGCCTTTGTAACACAGAAATACTGAAAACATTCCTTTCAGGTTGGCAGAGAAAAATAAGTTTCATACAGCTGAGTGTTAATAAGAATATCTTCCCTTTAAAGATTCATGATGAGAACCATTAGAATCTGCTAGGGAAATTATATGAAGCAATTTGTTAACACTGTCAAAAATCTAGTACTGCAGAAAATAAAGATGTACATCCTCAATTCCAAGCTCCATGCAAAGATAGATCTATTCTTTTTTGTTTTTGTTGTTTGTTTTATAAAGGTATCTACGAAGTGGTTTTTCTTCTTTCTCCTCCTCTAACATACATGTAACATTTACAAGTAGAGGAATACTTTGACATTATTTTTTCTGAAGTTTTTCAGCAATTCAGTTTCCTCCAAAACAAAATTATGCTTGAGTCACATTTGGTCATTACCGTTTCTGCTTATTACTGAAGTTTTCTGCATTTAGATGTTATTGGCTCCACCCATGCAATCCTCCACCACCTCTAACTTTTCAGTATAAAACCCTTCCTGTTTTCTCTTTCATCTAAGCAGGCAGGAAATTTTGGGGTTCAGTTAAAAAAAGGGAAGAATACAGAATACTTTGCCTGAATATTAAAAAGCACGATGTTAAGAAATCTCCGCAGTTCAGAGCAGAAAACAGTTTTGTCTGCAAGTGCTTGAATGGGTCAGAGAAGCATATTTTTTCTTCTCCACAGGAAAAACAAAAAACAAAACAAACAAACAAACCACCTCAATTTTCCCTAAAATCAGAAAAAAATTCACGTTTTTGAAAGATCGGTTTTGAATCTAACTCTAAATATTGCCCCATCTCCTCAAAGCTGCTAGGTCATCTCCAGGAATAGAGAGGTATGTAGGATTGAAGAGCTGATGCTTGCTGTGATTCTTTTTCCTTGGCTGCAGCTGTTCATCTTGGATACAAGAGCACCTTTCAGGGAGAAGAACTGAAAGTATGAAAATAGAAGCCTGGAATCAGATAGCCTAAATTCCACCTGGAAGTCTCCAGAGTCTTCCACTGGCAAAAGACTTCAGGCTTTTACTGCAATTCAGGATATGAAGCAGCACCCAGACTGCATGAGAAAGTGGTACTACATAAGGCAAAAGCAGAAAAAATGAAGACAACTAGTTAACAGAGGGGTTCAGGGACTACCTTCATTTCAGTACTTTATTACTAACAACACAGAAACTGAACTTGTCAATATAGGGAAAATACTTAAAGCATTAATGGATGATGGATGCCTAATGGATGCCCCTTTTCAACGTGGTGAAGTGTACATTTGCCATATGTGCTTTTAAAAGGCTTCCTTTTTAATTACAGCTCAATCCCTAGAGAAAAGAAACACTTGAATTTCCATGAAAATCAATGAGTACTTCAAGCCCTCAACAACTGTCCAGACCAGAAACTAAGCTAACAATATATTTGCAATCATCATGACGAAAATACATATCCCTTCTCAAATTATGGATCAACAAGGATGGGCCTAAAGCAATTAAACTTTCATGGGCTGAAATGAAAGTCAGTGAAATATTTTTAGTCAGAGCCGATGCTTTCCTAAAAAGAAACTCAAACAAATAAAACTTTTCAATTCAGACAGCACTTCAAAAAACAGTGAGAGAATTTATGACTTTCTCAGATTGACAAGTGGTCAGGAACTCATTTGTGTAGTTATTAAATTAGGAAAATCATTTTGTTGAACGAATGGAAAATGGATGTCAGAGAGAATGAACTTTGTCTCCCTGTTTAGGGTCAGCAACATATTTTGCTGAGGCAGTAAGTCATGAACATCACTAGCTCAAATGCTGTACAATAAAAGGTTGGAAAGAGCCATGTATGACAATGGAAAGTCAAAAGCCCTATTTTTTTTGTTTGTTTTAAATTACAGCCATTAGAGGGGGAAAAAAAAAACAAACAAACAAACAAAAAAAACACCTATTTTATACCTCTTTTACCACTAGCCTGTAAAAAAGAAAATCTTGGGCTTTAAAAGGAAGTGTTTCAAACTAAAAATACATACAGATCTAAGCAAGATTCTAAACAGACCTGATTCAGAGTGACTGGGATTTCTAGTGACCCAAATCCCAGTATGCTAGCTCAGATCACTTCTTCCCCCTCAGGCAGAGTGAGAAACTGGCAGCTAAATAAAATGGATCCAAAGCAAGCAGTCTGATCTCTATGCCATGTCTGTTAGCAGGGGGCAAGAGTGGCTCCTGTGCAGTACTGCACAAGGCAACATGACCTGAATCATTAGCCCTTATTTTATTTTATTTTTAAAGGAGAGTAAAACAAGGAAGCTCTGCAAGCATTGACATACTGCAAGTCTGGGTGAGAAGCTGGAATATGGATGGAAATAATTTGTGTCCTACTGAACAGTGACATAATGGGATTCCAGCTCAAAGAGACTTGCACTTCTTGGAGAGGCAGGAAATGAAAGGCAGGCTGTAAAAAGGCTACTGCAATAATTAAAGTTATAAAATGCACAAATATGGATCATTTCTGAACACAAGCAACCAAAGCTGCTCTGAGAAGATCATGAACAAGATCACTTTTCCTTAAAATAGTTTAGCTGAATATAACCTGATATAACTGAAAAATCTCCACATGATCTTCCAAGACTTGGATGTTAAACATCAGAAATCAGAAATTTAATTCACCCTTTCCAAATTCTTGAAGGGCAAATAGAGAAGTTACTTGACTGTAATCCCTACCAACATGCGTTCATATTAGCACTGGGCCTGAACACATCAGAACTGAGCTAAAAACCAACTGAACAAAAATATATCGTGACCACTTCCCCAGACATTTTTCATTCCTTGCCAATTTACAACCAGTTAGAGATTAACACACCAGTAAAAATACCTGGGATGAAATTCAAAATTCTTAAGAACAGCATTATGGGATGGCAATAGGAGATTAATGGAGATCGTGAGAAAAAGATAAATGGCACTACAAGAATACCAGAAAACTGGGGAGAATAAGGGGGAAATTAATTGAACCTATACTTTTGATAAATATTTATTTTTTTGCAGAAGAAAAATGCGTACTAGTTTGAGCTGTCATTATGCTAACCTATATCCTATTTTTCATATTATTAGTAATACATAATGTGGTAGTTTATATTCAAAAATAAAACCAGAATGTATATACCTCATGTATTTATCCAGAAATACTCTAAGGTTACTATGGTTACGAAAAATCCATTACCTTTGAATACAGAATGAAAAAGTTTGACTTAAAGTGTGCACTATTTATTACAGCGATCATCAACAGCCTTCAGGACGTTCTCTAACTGGATTCATTTTTCAGTGTCAAAACTGACCCACCACACCAGCAGCTTATGGCCTGTGCAAGGCAAAGAAATTTGAACTATATGAATTTTTAAATATGTTTTATACTAACTCAAGATGCAGAAATGGCTTTTAATATTAAGGCCTTATATTTAAAAGAAAGAAGGATATTGATGCCTTTTTTTTCCCCTGGATTGTCCAATAGGATGTTTTTGCTTTACCCGTACCTACAAATTTTGATGGGTCCAAAACACCATTTAGATTTTGCTATGGTACTTCCAGTTCTGTTGGTGTGTATATGGTATAAACAATCTAAATCTGAACAAATAACTTGGTTACTTAATATAACTATAATAACTATTTTAAAATAGGCAATGAGTTTATCATTCTTCACTGTAATGCAAAATAGCTTCCAGAATAACAATATAACTATCAGAAGAAAATGTATTTAGTTGCGGCTTTTTAAAAGTAAGTCTGGGCAGTTCAGAACAGCAAGACAGTGGATCTATAATTAAGAAAATTGAAGGAGGACACTGGGGGAAAAAAAAATAAAAATTCCCAAACCATTAGGTCTGCAGAATGTTTCTTGACTCCAGTGGCTTACAGTTTACTTGTTTTGAATGCTATGAGACCAAAAAGTTATAAAGCTATCAAAAATTCAGCGTAGTTCCTGTGAAAGAGGATAACACAGAACAGGATTTAGATACTCCATGGCAATATTAATCTTTGTTGAGTCCCGATGGAGTTCTATGAAAAATTCTTTAACAAATTGAACCCTCTGGGCTTTAAACTGTGTAACAGCTCATTTTATTTTTCTGTTTCATCTGAAATGCTTTAATTTCAACAGGCAATACTTTTTCAGAATGTTTGGTCACTTCTAAGCAGAAATAACAGTGCTGCTGTTCACAAAAGACCTCCAGAAAGGATGAACGCTACACGAGAGGCTCTTACCAGAGTCCATATGGGAGTTGAAGAACTGTGTATTTTCTGCTCAAAGAGGAAAACGCCTTGAAGTTTAACAACATACAATAAAACACGCCATCGCTACTATCATGGTAGCAAAGAGTTAACCTCACAATTCAGCCCAAATGTCTTACCTATTCTAACCCAATTTCTGGCTTCCTACACCCTCATCAGGAATAACACCAGTTGGCTCTCTAAGCAAGGTAACTCAGGGATGGCACACACCTAGCTCACATGTGAACTTTGTCTTATCAAACATGCAGACCAGCACAGCTGACTCTAAGTAATGAATTATAAAATCCAAAAGCAAGACTAATACATTCATTAATGCAAAATAATAAGGGGTCTGCTATAGAATTGTTCACAGAAACTATGAGATACCCATCTTATATACTACTTAGAGGAGAACATACCTTTTACAACACAGCTGGTCCCATTTCCAAGATAAATTGGTACTCCATTCATATATAAAGTATATTGTGTAATAATACCATTTGGTGTTTTTGGAGGACTCCAGCCTACCAGCAAGGATGTGGGAAAGGTTGTTGCTGTGGGTAGCTGCACATCTTCAGGGGCTGGTGAAAAAAGTAAAACATTCATATTAATGATGTAATGCTGCATGCTGTATCATATCTTACCTTAATGTGGGGGGTAAGAAAAAGCGAGAAAGAAAAAGGGAGTCTTTGCCACACTCCCAAGACTTCAAAAAGATAATTCAGTGGACAGATATAAAATTTCTGCAAGTCTACTGTATAACAGTATTTTTAGCTTTCTACAAATTTGAAATAATGTCAATGAATAATAGCTACGAGAAAAGGGTTATTTTTTTCTGTGAAGTAACATTTCTGGAGAGATTTCATGCTTGCAAAGTATGAACATTTTGAGAATTCTCCCATAACCTGTGAGGTGCCCTAGTGAACATAAAGTTCTATGAAAGACAAAGATACACTCTTTGCATCTGTATCTCTCCAAGTAAATAACTCTGAGGACATGGAGAGGTACATAAATTTAGAGCAGACTTTTTTTAATACAAATTATTTCTTCCTCCTCATGCTTGTTATTCATAACCAAAAAGGGATCCATTTTTCTAATCATGAATGCAGATGCATTATTCTTATGCAGTACTCCTTCCTTCATGCTTTTCATAATTCAATACACTTTGTAATGTTTGTTTTGTGCAGATTTTACATATATAACATACTGGAAATTGGCAATGGATAATAATAAAAAGATGAGTTTTCTCACAATTTCAGTGAGTTGTATTTTAAAAGCACAAGGAATCCCACTGAACATCGCAAGAGGAACAGAACTTGGGCCTTAGTCTGGGAGGAATATCTTGTAAATTACAAGCTCTGTGCTAGCAATTTAAAACAATAACTAGCAGTGGCTGGCAATGTGAAAACACTATAAAGTAATGAATGTTTCAATAGGGAAATGGGGATAGCTGGAGGGTGTGATATGGTGTCTGTCTTCTGTATCATCAATTTATTGTTACTAAGAGCATGCAACAAGAGTGTTCCAAATATAGAAACTCCACACATTGATATTTTGTTCAATTCTTCTGAGGGATGAAGCACACGTTCCCCGTGGCTTTATTTGATCTCTAGGGAAAAAAAAAAAAAAAAAAAAAAAAAAAAAAAAAAATCTATTCTTGCCTAAACCTTCTTGATATGACAGAACATTCGGAAACACAGAATTCCTTCTTTACCAAGAATACTCACTAAGCTGAGACAACAAGACAAACAGACTTCTTAAATTATTATACTAGAAGGAAATGTTCAACACTGTATTTCATGTTAACATCACAGGGTCCATTAATTATTTGGCTCTCAGAGGCTACGCATTTTCATGGCTAACATCACCTGATAAACTGTGTCGGTTTATGTAGGGGTGATACTGTGTTTTGATCAGAATGGTGCTGCTGGCAGTTTTCACCACGTTACATCAAAAACATGTCCCAGACATGTTAGACAGGAATCTTCAGGACTGTCTTCGTCAGGACACCTTCCACACATCCCTGTTCTAGCAGTAGCACAATGCTCCAGCAGTCTTTTCATAACTATGGTTGAATTCACACAACTTCATTTTAAAATAAAACTAAGAGCCTTTTTAAAGATACATCACTGTTAGTAGAGTTAGTAGATAAGACTGTGGGAGAGAGGGAAGTTTGAAAACTATTCCATATTATGGAAGATTAAACTTTTCCTACAGATTTCAGCCTTTATTATTCTACTGGTGCAAATACAGAGTCAACAACTTTAACTGGATTAACATGGCTTTAGGATGATGGAACCAGGAGAAGGATGAGAGGGGGACTTCATGTTTAATTGAGAATTGAGTTCTTTTGGGAACATTTGCTCATGTAATTGATGTGTGTTATTACCAGGCTAGTCTCTAAAGCCAGAACCATAGCATTATTTTCTCTTACTTCCTGCTCCAGTTCTTAATGTAAACTTAGAAAACATTAATTTACACTCACATCTTTTAAGCTGGAGCCCAACAACATGTAAAAGAGTTTAGAAAAGGGAAAATCTGAACAGTGATTAATAAATAACTCAATTGGCATTCAGAGGTTTCATCATACTGAAATAATTGTTGCCTATTGCTGGTGTTTAGCAGTTAAAAGAAACCATGGAAATCAACCGTTTGATTCTCAATTTCATACTGTGCCATACAATCAATTCTTTTTAGTCAGACTGTCTCTAGATTTACTTCTGAGCCATAGTAAAATGAGGAAGCTTTCATTAATCTTTCAGATGCTTCATATTAATGACAAGGCTCTTGCATGAACAATGTAACAGCAATTAAAAAGCCCATTAATCTGCATTACAGCTATTAAAGATGCATGTCATTAAAGGGTATGGAGTTTGATTCATTTTCGCACCCCCCCAAAAAATGGAGCAATTATGGTCTGGCAATGCACTTTGTCATCAAATTAGGTTGGGGTTTTCCAGCAAATGGCTTTGCAGCATTTAGCTCTTCTCCTGTTTTATTATTCATGACTGAAATGTGGAAGTCAAGACCTTTGAAATTACTTTACCTTCTTGTGGAGTGGAGATGTTCAATGCATGCAAGCTCTCAGTACAGCCAGCCAAAGTGCAAGCGGTTAGGGTTACAGCATAGTTTGTGAAGGGACGCAAGCCTGTCAATACGCCTGCAACAGAAAAAAGCAAGGTGTTACGCATGTACATTGTACAGACCGATTACATACATACACAGATGTGGAAAAGAAAAAGGGTTTTAAGGTTTCGCTCATATCAGGCTACAACAAATTCTGTAAACCAAAGAGGCATTTTATTGTGTTCTTAATATTTGTCATGCAGCTAAGTTTCTTCACTTATTCTCACCAATAACACACACTACTTCAAGACTGAGATGCACATTGCATGCTAACCATGACAACAAATTTGAGGCTTCATTCTGATTGGTTTTTTTGCTTTTCTTTTTTTTTTTTTTTTTTTCCAGTTATTCATGTTGACTTTTCAATGAATTTTCACAGTCTCTTGGAACAGTTATTTTGATGTTTCCTCTCCAGTGTTGCCTCTACTTATTCATCTATAAACTCAAAACTCTTTTTTATATGAAATGTCCCATTTATATTTCATTACTTCATTGGCTGAATATAGTCCACATGCTTGCTAATACTGTAACATAATTCAAGCGACACAGTGACCAGGGATTTACAAGAAAGTAAGTATTAGTAAACTAGTCTTTTTTGGGTCCTGCTTGGGTTAGAGAAGAAAAGTTGAGGGACTGCCACATATATAATGACACCTTGTAAAGGATACAACAAATTGCTCAAGAGGTCAAGAAGTTACACAATATCCTGAACAGAAACATGCAGAAGGATTGTGTGGAAAAAAAAAAAATCAAAATGGTTTACAGCCACTTTGAGAAATGTCAGCAGTTCCCATTGGAAAATAGACCCAACAAGAAACTAATATTGAATGAAAAGTAATTAAAGATGGACAGATCATGTCAAGCTTTATTTCAAACTATGAAACAGCAGAACATGAGAGAATGTAATTCTTTGCCAAACAATCTCATGGTATGACACTCTAAAACTTGCCAGCATTATGCATACACAAACAGATAGAAAAAAGCTGTCCTTTGTGCTGCTCTTAGTTGAGTTACTACACAGAATGCAAAACACCTTTAAATTTCAGCAGAAAAATCCATGTTCTCACATAAGAATTTCACAGCCACAGAAAAACAGAGCTGGAGAATTGGATGCCGGAAGTTTATGGTTACAACGTGCTTATATTATTTTCTGAGTAGGACAGTCAGAGTAATTCTACTAATTTTTAGTGTTCGTTAATACATGTAATCACATGGAAACACAAAGTTAGCTTTTATTGAATTAGTTGTTTTTGTATTTTTTACTGGAATTTATCCAAAGACTTCAAAGATCAGCATTGTAAATGATGTTTCTTTTTTAATTTTCTGAGGTTCTGTTCTTATGTATGAAGGCGTAATCAGAAGTAGCAGCACTCATGCCAGAGTACCTGTGTTAAACTGAAACCAGTTGAACAGGATCGACTCTGGTAATAGATTTGATTTTGCAAAACCCATGTTGGCAGAGAAAAACTGTACTGCCTTCTTATTGTCTAGTGTAAATACTACATGGAAGAACGAGAATGTTGTGTCAGCCCTTACCCAAGCAAAGGTGTCTGTGGCAAAAGATGTATTTTAAGAGCATTCAATATGCACAAAAAAGAAAATAATGATGTTGCAAAATGTCAGTATCCCTGTAAAGCAGCAATGGTGGTATCTACAGAAATTCTCCAGCAAAGAAATGTCATTATTATTATTATTATTATTATTATTATTATTATTATTATTATTCAACAGTGTTATTTGTTTTGTTTTGGTTGGTTGGTTTGTTTTTGAATGAGACAGTAGAAAGCACTTCTTTCTAGATCACTGAAAGAAGGTACTTTTGGTACCATCAGCAAATAAACACATGCAGAAACCAAATCCTCTGTGACATTCACAGGTTCTTCGTTAAAAAGAGCATGGTAGAGATAGCATATGCTATCTCTCTATTCAGTCTGCTGTGCTTTAGAAAGCAATTCAGTTTTATATGTACAGTTAGTACTTATAGCATTCTTTTCTTATGAAGCAGTGAATTAATGCTCCTTGCATTTCATGATAGAAGACATTCTGTGGGGTCATCAATGGCTTCAGGCACTGAGAGTCACACTCACATTTCCAGTAAGATGTTCATAGCTGTAGAAGGTCTGGATTGGGTTGTTTGGTTGTGGTTTTTACTTTTGACAAAGCAGAAAGATTTTATATGAAGCATATTAAGTATCTGCAATCCAACAGAGTGTACATTATGTAGGTGGGTTTATGAAGGACAGTGAGAATTTGAAAAATAAAACCACCTTTCTGCAACAGAAACTATCTGCTGATTAAAAATAACAACAACACATTTTTTGCAAAATCAGCAACTAAAAACATACTTTGTTCATCTCATAATTAGTATCTTTTCTTCATGTAAACACTTGCCCTACTTTTTTTTCACCAAAGAAACAGATGTGCTACATAGGTAGGCAATAGAAAACACACAGATTTTATTTACATACTTCAGCAAACTACTTTTTCCTCAGCTGCCAACCTATCTGTTTGGCCAGCATCCACTGTAATCTGTTCTCCTTCATTATGTTAATCTGTGGGCGGAAAGATTTCTGTCATCTTCAAATCGCTTGTACAGCAATGGTAAACACCTTGGCCTGTCTGTAATTGGACAGGTGTCTGCATTGGTGTCACCCAGCTTCTAATTCAATTAAAGAACTGGCTGCTCTGCTCTCATTACCCACTCTTTTCCCCTGCACTTTTAGTCAGGCTGTGAAATTTACACCCAGTGCCTATCTTAGAGTACAAAGTCAGCAGTTCCACAGCAAACATCACCACTGATACACGTGAAATAAATTATAGCCCAGCAAAATAAATTCTGCAATAAAAAATAGCCTATGATCCAATGAAGATGGCTGACAGATTTTAAAAGACTTTTCCAGACTCCTCAATTTGCACACACGTAGATGACATCCCTTGTCCATACCCAACAACTGATGATCTGCTAAACAGTCCACTGGGCTTTCCAATATGGGATGTTAAAAAAGCAACTTTTGGCCACAATTATACTTCCATGTATTCTAGCAATGTTAGGAGAGAGGTAGAGAAACTGTCACCTTGATCAGGAAATAGAGGGACCATCAATATTTAAGAAGAGGGTCAGCCTCCCGCATTTGAGATGCAAGTTCCATTCATTCCACCTGCCACTTCAGAGAAGTTGAATCCATCCAGACTTAGAATTTACACCACAGACTATGTTCCTAGCCTTAAAATCTACACAGGGAATCAGAGATGGTAAATCATTCTAACATACCACTCCTATCTGCCCACTCAAAGAACCCTTGGAAATAAATTTAAGTTCTAACACAGACATTTTGACACAGTGACCCCATGAAACTGAATAATGTCATTTGTTAAATATGAATGTAAAGTTAACAGTCTAAAAGAGTGATCTGGAATCACACCTAGAACATTAAGCCCACTTTATATGCAAAACTAGCATTTAATTTCCTATACTTTTATTTAAATGATCTTTAATTATTTGCAATCTTTGAAGTTGGGGGCTAGAATTCTGCAAGAGTAAAAAATGTTCGATCTTGTGGATAAGGGACAAAAACATTAACATGAACAGCAGAAAGGGGTCAACAATGAATTTATGATAAAACAGACATGTTAACTGGTCAAAATGAATTGCACCTTTATAATCAACCCATTCATTATAACACAGACAATACATCAGAAGAGTAAATATCAGGCTTCTTCCTTTCACTTCTCCATAAAACAGACATTTCTTATATTCAGTACATCGAAAAGGGTGTTGTCATATCCTTAGAGGGTTCTGCCACAACATTCCAGTAGATTTGGAATGGAAAAGTGGTATTTTTCATCAAGGAAATTAATTATTTTACCACTAAGGTATGATTGCTCTGTTCACAAAGACCGAAAAACAGGTTCAAAGACTAGTATAATATTTTAATAATTTCCTCATGTAATTACAAGTTTGTTCTAAAAGCACTGTCTTCACTTCCCTGATTTACTATCCTTCTTGTATAGGATGTTAGTTCAACACATCACCTGATCTTCAGAGATGGCACACTTGCTTACGGTAACTTGGAGCTTTTATTTTGTGTATCAGAATAAAAACTGAGGTGAGTTTATTCTGAAAAGCCCACTCACCTACACACAGCTCACAAAGAAACAGCTATTTAATCTTACAGCTGTAACATGAATTCTAAAATTATTTTCTTCTTGTCAAAAAATAAAATGAAAACGCTCTGTTAAGATGGTGGAAGAGAAGCATTTTGCAAGGTTAATTCAATTTTTTTTTTTACAGGTCACTTTGGATTTGGATTTTAACCATAACCAGGAACTGCTTTTATACAAAGCCTGAAAATACAGCTCTGATACCGAACATAAAGATTCCCAAAGTCAACCACAGAGCTTATCCACACAAGTTCCATTTGTTTTTTGCCCAAGGGGCTCTTTCTAGCCAGACTTTTACACAGATTCCTCCCTGAGACTCTACTTTGTAAGGACTTACTGTAAAGTACAAATTGTGCAACTGAAACAATATTCAACCTTATAGATGTATCATAATGGTTTTTTTTTTGAGCTGTTAAAAAAAATAACACACCAAATCTTCTCTCCCCAAACCTCAGCTATCTAGCCAACTTGAACCCCTGAGGTCCTCTACAGCATCTGTCTAACAAAGTCACTTGTGTGTCGAGATGCATCACTGCCACAGTACACTTAATCACAGTCCACTGACCAGAAAAGGAAGTCCTCAACTGACTTTGTGTTTTCGACAGATTGTAGCAAAAACTGCTAAAGTACATGTGTCTTCTATGTACGCATCTCTGAGCTGTAAGCCTCTGCTCATCAATCTGTCGCATACATCTGCATTTTTAAAGCATCTTTTACCATAAGCAGAGTGTGAATCAAAATGCTTTGGCTTAGAAGAACAAAGAAGTTTGCTTTGGTGGCTGGCTTGGAAGACCCTTTTCCTTTTTTCCCAGCAATTCCTACTTTATCATCAACCAAGCACAAGCTCCAATGGTCTCAAAAACGCAATTCAGGTTGCAACATTTCAAGGAAGGCTGAAATTCCTTCACTACACACAACCATACACTCTTGCTGCTTTAATTTGCAGAACACCATAACCCAACGGTCTCATTTTGCACCAGACACTGTTTAGCCACAGAAAGAATTGGTTCATAATATCTTATCACTCTGTTCCTCTTGATCCTCCCAGATAACTTTGACACTGTTAATTTTCTACTGTATGATTAATTTTAAAAGTCTGCAGAGAAGGGAAGATTCTTAACTCTTTGCAAACTATGTCTATAAAAAGATAGCAATAATTCCCTTTATTTCTCACAAGCATAGGAAGTTTAATTTTTTAGTTTCTATCAATAAATTATCAGTACGTAGCTAAGTGCTGATGTAATCTGGATAAAATTTTCAGGTTTATATGATCAGATAATTTACATTTCATATGAATTTATAGAACAGCAATAGACTGTAAACAAGATTCATATAGATCTAAACTCAATCCATTTAGAACGTTAATATTGCAAAACGTTACTATCATTCGTGCTTTAAAATGCATATATTGAAAAATATGCTTCTAGTCTGCTAAAGCCTGCTAAGTGAGAAGAGATAAGAACCTATGTTCTGCCACTCTGATTTAGAGTCACCAGGAGCTCAAGCGCCACCTGACAATTTAGAGGAACCTAATGGGCATCGACAGATCTATTGGCTGCCCTATGTTACATTAGCTGCAGCAGTCAGGCAGGGAGCTGAGCAGAGGCTCAGGTGCAACTGCTTGTATATGCCTGTAGACTCCTTCAGTTCCTTCCACTGAGAGAGATGTGCCTGTACATTTGGCACTGCAGGGCCTGGCCCTCAGGCTGCTTCTGCAGCCCTCTGACTCCCAAACCCTGCAACAGGTGACGGTACATGTCTGTAGGCAACCCCAAAATTACTGCTTTAAGCCCCTTTGCAAAATGAAGTGGGGTCTGCCAGGCAGATACAGATGCTTTGCACTGCTAGCTTACGCCTGGAAGAAGTCTCACTCGTCATTTCAGTCGGAATGAAAAGCTCTCCTCCAGAGTATTTTCTTTAAACACTGTCATTTGCCAGGCTGGCAATGAGCTTTCCCTCACCCCACTGGCAAGCCTAGTCAGTGGTAGAAAGCCTGACTTCCTCTTCTGAGAGAAAATTCCCCAACCTTCCAAAGCCAGGGCACAGCCTTATCACAATGATTAACCATATCAAATCATCAAATTAACTTTTCCTGAGATAGTCAACTGCCAAGCATAAAAGACTTAAGGGTGAAAAGAAATCATAAGCTCATTTCAAGGGGGAGAAGGAATGGCAACTGAGGACATTTGGAGGATAAACTGACAACAACTTCCTCCTCATCATGTGTGCAACCACAACTTCAGCACTTGGTTATTGTGGTAATGAGATACATACAAAGAGCTACAGTAACCATGTGAAATGGAGCATTAAAAAAAGAACTCTTTAATGGAGATACAAAATGTCTGAGAATTCTTTTGCTGAAGAACTTAATGTTTGCAGCTTTCACTACTGTTCTTCATTGCCTGTAATTGGGAGCTGGTGAAACTTAAGAGACTTGTGTATCTCCTGAATTCTATGATTTTGAATTATAAAATGTATTCAGTTTGAATTATAAAATGTATTTCTCTTCAGTGCTTGACAACAGAGGCATCTTTGCTGGGACAGATAAAAGCAAATGCCATTTTCTATCTGAATACTGGGTCTAAACTGGGAACTCATGAAAACTGAAGGTATGGGCACATGATACCAAGTATGCAACAATGCTGATTCAGACACTGAGAGTCAAGAAGAACCTGAAGAGAAGCTTAGGGTTATTTCTCAGCTATTTTCTGTGTCAGACAGCAGGGTATTTGTGTGTTTTTTGAGCATTAATTGATAAGGATGAGAAACGATCACCTTGCTGGATTAATTTTCCGATGGTAAAAACTTGCTAAGACAACCAGACAAGCCTTAAGGCTAAGCAATAATCCCCTCTTCATTTTCTTCTAGATGTAATGAGACACCCATGGGAAAGTGGCTGAACACTCTAAACCTTCCCACAGCTGCAGCCAGTTAGTAACTATCTCAGAAAACCCTATGTTTAAATCAACTTTTGAAAACAATCTTCTCTGCCTAAGCACAGCAAGCAACTTGCAGCCAGCCATATTGGGAGTCAGTGATACAAAGGATCACATGAAAAGGAAGATTAAATTACTGCTAAATCAGTATAGAGCTCACTTTGACTTAGATTTTCCTAACTGATATGACAACCTGATAGACTTCTATAATAAGATGAAAAGCTTCATAAATGCAGAGATAGAAATAGATGTTATCTTAACCTTAGTATAGCCTTTGATGCTGTCTCCCATAGCATCCTCACAGACAAGCTGACAAAGTACAGATAAGTGGACAGTGAACTGAAAGTTAGCTGCATAGCTGGACCCAGAAGGTTATAATAAGTGGCATAAAATCCAGGTGAAAGCAAATCAGAAGCATTTCCCATGGGTGGGATACTGGGGCCACTGCTGCTCAATATCTTCTGCATTCTGTACTGTACTGCGTTCAATTCTGGTGCTCCCAACAGGAGGACATCGAGCTGTTGGAATGGGTCCAGAGGAGGGCCATAAAGATGATTCAGGCTGCAGCACCTCTCCTGTGAAGACAGGCTGAAGGAGCTGGGGCTCTTCAGCCTGGAGAAGTTTTTAGGGGGATCTCTCAGCAGCCTTCCAGTACCTGAAAGGGGCCTAGATTTAGACTAGGTACTATGAAAAAATACCATGAAAGTGGTGAGACATTGGAACAGGTTGCTCAGTTAAATTATAAATGTCTCCTACCTGGAAGTATTCAAGGCCAGGCTGGATGGGGCTGTGACCAACCAAGTCTAGAGGGAGATGTCCCTGTCTGTAGCAGAGGGCTGGAACTAGGTGGTCTTAAAGGTCCATTCCAACCCAAACCATTTAGTAATTTTCTCTTTAAATCCTTGCAATGCAGAATTCTCCTGTAGTGCAGGACACGTCAGAGATTACAACCACCAGGTAACAAAATCACATTACATTTACCATTCTGACCAGTCTTGCAGCTCTTGGTGACCATGGATGTTTTCTAGGATTTGTATTATTTTCCAAATGCAGATTATCCAGCAGGCTACAATATAAGTGTGAGGGTAGCAACTGTTAGTTTCCACTTCTTTCCACCTCCTCCTATCCTGCCAACACTCTTACATATGAACAAAATTAGTTTTGAGGGATTACGGCGTTATACTCTCCAAGTACAGCTTGTTTATTTTAAGTTTAAAAAGCAAACTGACCAAGACTTCCTCAAAACTGATTCAAAACAAAAAGAGAAACTTATAAACAGTGGTCTATCCACAATGAATGCAGCACAATTAACAAGAGAATAAAGGAGGAAAATTGTTAAAAAAATAGGAAAACTAGGACAATTAGAATTTTAATGAGAGAAAACTGTTGACATTTTTAATACTCCAGCCATGGATACTGTTGATTCATCACTTGACATTTCTTATTTTTTCCATTATAACTCTCATGTTTGAGGGCAGCCATTTTCCAATGCTCACAAACCAATCCTTCTGTGTAGCTTGCACTGAAATCAATGGGCTACAGACAAAACCACGTCTATCAGGAGCAGTGATTTAACAGAAATAGTTTTTCACTTGTCTCGGTTCTGACCTCAGCATGAGGACTTGAATTACATATTTCATACAACACTGAAACTGGGAAATACACTTCTAAAATATCAGGCAGCAGTTATAAATAACAGAAGGAACTACTCCTTTCACACAGACAAAACTGAATCTGAAAACTTACTGCCATAGCAAGTTACACGAAGCAAAACCATAAATGGTCAACAAACGAAAGATAATACTACCACAGACCACTATGCACAGTAGTGAAGATGCAACTTCCAGATGAAAAATTAGATAAACTACCATCTTAAGTCATATTAACAGGATGACTCACTTTCTGTCATATTCCCAAGAATCTACAATCTGACATTATCAGAGAGGACAATGGTTGAATAGAGACATTTTTAAGTTCTTAGGGTCACTTAATTTTGCGTTATTCAGCACTTATTGCCACAAAGAACAAAAAAAAAGAAGGATCTATTTAATATAATACAGAGGAATGACTTACCCCTCTGCCTCCTGAAAGCTGTATGTGTATACCTCTTCCCTATCCAGCAAAGGGTAGACTTTTCATAACCTTAACATACAGCCATAGCATAATACCAATAAGAATTAAACTAAAATTAAGTTCAAAACATTAGCTATTATCTAACATAGGCTATCTAACATATGGTTGAAAATTTCTTTTAATGTAATTTATATTGCATTTCCACGCAGAGTATTCAAACAAAAAGTTCGTCAAATCACAGTAATAATGAAAAGCCAATGCAATTTATGTGTTGCAAACACATCATTAACAAATAGTCAAGAACATTCCAATTGAAGAAAAAATATATGCATGTTAGATTTGAAAATTTATATCTACATTACAGCAGAGAAAAACACAAAACATATATTTATGTAAAAACATTGAACACGTGTTACTTGGGCTTCGGGAAAACAGCAGTAATATACTGCTGAAAGGTTAAGGCATTTTCCACAATTGTTATATTGCCCGAAGTCAAGCCTTACTAAGGCACTAGCTTAGAGCACTGTCATTAGAGCTTGTTTAATTTTATGAATCATATAATTAATTTTAGGCAGAGAATAAATAAACAATAAGGGTAAATAAGAAAGTCAGACCCTCCTGCCAAGAAGACAGGTCACAAAATGATCTCTGTGTAGTGGGCAGACTCTCACACTTCTAAAAACATCCAGCTCCTACAGGTAAAAATAACAGGACTCCAGAAAATGCATCTCATACGCAGTAGCTCCTGTTCACAACCCACAGCTGAGTTAGCAAACCCACTAAAAGTGAAGTTCCAAATTCCTTCCTTATATTAACCCACTTCTCAGTAGTAGCAAGCAAAGTATCTGATAAACATAACTGCATGCTACATCCCACTGAAATCAGTTCAGTTTACGTGGTCAGATTTAGGCAAGTATATCAGGTGTTTTGGTCTATCACGTTGAATAGCATCCTATGGGACTCAGATTTAGAGTTTGCATAGTTAAAATAGATGTAAAAACTGGAGAAAGTAACAATGTATACTAAAGAAAAACAAAAATAACTGAATTCCCCTATAAAATCACTACTAGACTATGAAAAATAGTCTAACTAGAATTTGTTTTCAGTATTTAGATGCATTTTAATTTCTATTGCTCTTTGAAGTCAATACATTGCACGTATGTTGGTGCTGACAGTATTACAAGGGCTTCTCTGAAAGTTATATCACCTATTTTATTATGTTGGCCTACAGAGTCAGTGGCAGATGGTGGTGGTATGGCAGAAAAGGTTGAACCTTCCCATCAATATTCCATTATATGTAGTTGCTGTGAGACTTATGGAAGCAAAGGGGCAGTCTGAAAAAATGGCGTCAGACATGGAAATGCATCTGAAGAAAAAGGATGTCACCAAATTAATTCTCCACGTGAAAGAAATGGCACCCACTGTCATTCATCAACATTTGCCATTCGTTTATGGAGACCAAACAGTGAAGGTGAGCACAGTGAGGTGGTGAGTGGTGTGTTTCAGAAGTGGTGACAGCAGGTCACCTCCACCGGTGCAGATTTTTGCAATTGCAGCCTGCAGGTCCTTATTTCTGGTGAAAACACATAGCTTATGGTGGACACTTGTGTTGACAATGTTTTGTAGCTGAAAGTTTGCTCTACCAAACAGTGCTATTGTGTTCTTTGTATCTGTCATAGTTTCCAAGGAAATAAATACTTTTGGAGCAAGTAGATATGCTCTTTATACATGAAAATAGACAATACTTTATAGTTCAACAAAAGGAGGTATAAACACACCATGTTATTAGATACACCTAGAAAATGGTACTTAACAACATTTACCTGTGAGCATACTAGTGTCAGCAAGCTCAGCAATAGTGATGGGTACACTGGGACCATCCTCTTCATATGCTTTCAAAATGTACTTCTCAATTACACCTATGACCCCAGCAGGTTTGTCCCAGGTGACCTCAATGCTGTAACCATTTATACTGTGAACTCTTGAGGGAGTTGGCACATTTTGTGGAACTGTGGAGGGATAAAATAGAAAATAGAGAAAATGGCAGTTCTAAGGAGACTATTGCCCCTATTCTTCACTTTTAATGGCTGCAGTAAATCAGACTCAACCATTAGCATAAATACAATTTATTAGAGTTGTAACTTTTCAGCACTGATTTAATATGACTGCACATCTTGAGCTATTCGGTTTAAGCTATATTTCAAAACCATCAAAACTCCATCTACATAACATTCCTTCTCATCTTGTTGAGGTTTTCTGAAAACATTTAATGTATCAAACATATTTAAGCATCACTCAAAAAGAGGAGGTGGATTGCATGCAGCTAGCAGGTTTGGGCATTATAATCAAGCAACTGAATGATGCAACAGAGACTGCAGCAGAGAAGAGTTTGACATTTATCTGTTGGATATCTAAGCCACAGACTGCCAAAGACATGAAACATTTCTAAAAATAGTACATCCTCATTTACAAAAAATTAAGCTTATTAATTTATTTTCGTATCTCTGAAATGCCAGATAACTATATGAGAGTAAAACAGATTTTGTTATGGGGGGTAGGGAGGGAAGAAAATGAAAAGAAAAATGAAGATGCTTAGAAGAACTGGAAAGTTAAGCTCATGCAGCTAATTAGAAAAATAAAAAATAAAAAAAAATCCCATTTCCCTTAACCTTTAACTATTTATTAGATATTTCTATATCAGGTAAAGGTCTGTCCAGTAACAACTTCATCACAGATGACTGCACAAGCTATAGAGAGGAAAGGCCCAAGGAACACAATGGCAGGATGATGGATGATGAATTTGCTGTAAATGCATGTGGACTCCCTAGCCCTGCTGATGATCATTTGCTTTTCTCACCATCAAATAACCACTTTTTATATAGTTTTAAGTTTTATTAAATACATTCAAAGACTTGGCTTAGTTGTGGTTGTTTTGTTTTTAATTAGAAGAGTGCTACAGTGCAAAGTATGAAAATACTTGGAAGTTGTGATTCTTGTACAAAAAATGTGATTCTCTAGGAAAACCCCTGTTACTGCAGCATTATACTGATTTTATTAGTCCTGAAGTGTATCACAGGGCAAGGTAAGGTACTCTATAGCAGATGGTCTTCTCATAAGGGACACAACAAAACCAACTCAAAAATAATTAAGTAGTGCAATTATTCTCCAGCCCTAGGGATCATATAGCTGTTCAATGTTGTGGTCATCTTGTGAACAAATTTATGGGAAAGCTTACTACTGTCAGACAGTTGGTATGAAAAAATATATATACCTTCTCTTCTGGTTAGTAAAAAAAATAATGACACAATTATGTAAGAGCGTATTATCAAGTCAAATATTCACATACATATTGTATCTTTTTTTAAGATCTTATATTGAGTATCTTTCACCAGAATGCATTGAAAGAATGCAGACAGGCTTCCATTTATGAAAAATAAAATGTTGAATAAAAAAAATGCAGGACTAAATCTTCAAAAACTTGCTGGCCAATTTAAAAGCACTGGGAAGAAAGTTTCCCTCATGATAATTATGTATTATGTTCCTTTGGAGCCCTCTTCACAAGCCACAAACTTTTCTGTTAAATATTCACAATCTGCACGTTACTTGTAAAAAAATTCCTTCCCCCATCTACATCATTCAGAAGCAGTGAGCAGTGTATGCATGTGCAGCATTCAACGTAAAAAAAGAAGTTGCAATAGATCCCGATCTCACTTACAGCTACATGGCTTTGTATCTTTCACAGCATGATGCTCCTGATATTCTCCAGTATCTCCCTCCTCTGCACTTAATTTAGTATCACTCGGTCATACATGGGAAAATACAGTTACTTACTTTAGCAGACTCCTGTAAATGTGAATTTGGATGTGTACATATCAACATGCCTAGACAAGACTGTTCTTATTCTGTTAATGTAGTTCAATTATTTCACATTCCTAGCTCTCAAACAATGGCATAATATAATATATATTTGGAAAATACTTTGAATTATATTAAGTATTTGCTTAAATATGTTGCAGATGAAATAAGACAGTAATCTGCAATTATTCAACGCATCAAAGACTTTTGGTACCTGTAGAAATACTATGTGACTTAGACTGCTCAAAATTCTTGTGATGGGTTTTTCTTCAACCTAATATTAGATAGCACATGAAAAATGGACATAAGTAAGCCTTAAAGCCATATTTACCTGATTCTCTTGTACGAGCACGGGTCCATACACTAGATACTGATCCTCCTTCATTTGAGGCAACCACCCTATAAAGGTATTCTTCAAAGACCACAGAGATGCAGAAGAGGGGAGGAAAAAAAAGAACAAAGACTGAACACGGTAACACATTAATACAGAAGGAAATAAAAATGATATATTTCATTGAAGGAACCAATGTGTTACCTGTAAATGGTTGCAGACCATTCTCATAAACACTCTGCTCTTTTCCTCGGTATACTAGGATGGAGTCATTTCCCCTGCAGTTAACAGCACTGTCAGTTGATAGGCATCCATCCAGATTGACTCTGACAGCACTGCTGGACACAGATGCCAAGTTAACGACAGCACCTCGTGTAAATTTAACATCCTTCATGCAACCACCGAAACCTAGCAAACAGTAAGGGATTAGTATCACATAAAGAGCCTCAGTCATTACTTAAGAATCACATTCATTCCTATTGAAACTATACTTTCAACAGTAAAGACTGTAATAGAAAAACGTTAACTTCCAGTGTAAGAAATTTGTCTCTTCTTTCAAGGAGTGATGCTGGTAAAAATTTCTGACATTCTAGTTTTGAATTCCTGCCTTCTGGAACCGCACTTTCATTGTTATCAATTCTACTCTATAAGAAAATATTTGTTTGCTGCTCTGCCTCTTCTGCCTTTAAAATTACTACCATAAAAGTGATTCTGATTTTGAAAACTGGCTTTCCATTGCTTGACAATACTTTCTTGATAAATTGAGAAGAATATGTACATTAAAAATATACTCAAGAAATGATAAAGATAAATCCAAATAGGTCTAAATCTGGCATATCATTTGCAAGCATATTCTGAAAACATAATTCTAAACAGCTTGTTGGCAAGAAAAATTTAATTAAGTATCTATTTATATACGTGCGTGTATGAGTATATATTTGTGTGTGAATGTAACATTGTTAGCAACACTACAAATATGTTAACCTGGTTATTTGCAGTAACAACACTGGAAAATCTCAGTAAATGTTGAACTTTCCCACCATTACTTAATTACATTTTGTTACTGTACGACAGATGGCAGCAGAGGGGCACCCTGATAACATGTCATCAGACATGGAAGCACATATGAATCAATGGTATGGAATTGAACTCCTCCATGCGGAAAAAAAATGGCACCCACTAGCATTTGTAGATGCTTGCTGAACATTTATGGAGACCAAACAATGGACAGTGAGGTTATATAGTTATTGCACTTTCTAAGGAAATAAATAGAGGGCATTATTTTTGGAACGACCTCAGATCTGGCTAAAGTTCAGTGCTCATTAGGTAAAAGTATAACCAAAGAGAACAGTAACCGAACTGAAGACTTCAATTCACCTAAGATTTAACTACGTTAATTGAAAATTAGTCTTACAGAGATTAGTGCTCTTGTTTTAGCTTTATGATAGCATTATATTTTTATATACTGTTACACATTATGTACTTCTACTGCCCTTACATCTGAAAGATGGCAGATAAGAACAACAATCATATTTAACCACCTAAATTGAGAATCAATATTCATAGATAGTTCCTGAAAAAGGGACACCGAATGTGGATACTGATTTTGAACAATTCTCTAAAACAAATTCTCTCTTCACTGTTAGGAACTATGAGAAACTGCTCTTTATATTGCACACACCTCTGTTAAAGTCAACTCTTATTCCACAGGGATTTACTCAGTTTCTAGACATTTTGTTGCAGAGCAAATAATTAATACCAGTCTGCAGAAGCATCTTAATTGCTAGGCAAAAAGAACAATTGCCTAATTTCTGTTTGAGATGCATGCTATAAAACATATTTTAATCCATTACATTCATTTTCATTTGAGTCCTCGCTATTTGGGAACTTCAGACTGGTGTCAGTCAAGTAATGTTTATCTGTGCTCAGGTAGCTGCAGAGTAAGTCAGTACAAATTCTCACTGACTTTTCTTCCAGCTCATCTTGAATATGTAGCATTGAAAACATATTTTCTACAGATAATAATTATAACAGCCCTGTAACACTAGAGGAAACCAAAACACAGATGTTGCTACTTTCTCAGCTGTCTGCCCTAACATCCTATGGAGCTGTGTCCTGTTTCAATCTTACCTACGTTTGTTGCCTAACCTTCTCATTACCAATATCATTCTGGTTGGTCACAGTGATAGAAACTGACAGGCTACATTTGAGAGCATGATAGGGTCAGACATAAGTTAAGAATATTCACTCAAGCCAAGATTTTAATATGTAGGTGCCTTGCTCAACTAAATCCACATTTAGGAACACAAAAATATGTTTGTTGTCAGAAGTTCTAAATACAAATTCACTTCCACCATCTTATTTTGCAGTATGCTGAGCAGGCTTGGTGAAAAAAACTAATGTTTATTGATGTGCTTGAATGTGTACTTCAGACTATTTTGCCCTATATCAGTTCTTTTTGCTGCAGGAGCTCAGAATGCATCCACTGACAAGCCCATACCATCTGCTACAAGGCAACACTGACAGAGGATGACTGGCTAGCTCTTTTGAGCCATAAAAATTGCCCATATAGAACCTGAAGGAAGACTATAAAATATATATGATATCCACTGCTGGAATGATACTTAAAATAATATTTTTGAGCTGTCTGTGAACGTTAGTGCTTTGATTTGATTCAACCTATCTGTAGCTGTGAATCCACAAGGCTGCAATGCAGCTCTGCAGAGTTTACATGAATATGTGTATTCAATGAGAGCACAAAGTAGTCACTTGATTCCCTACTGATCACTTACTGATTGCTACTTAGTTGGCTATCATAACTGAAAAATACAGCATAACTGATAAATACCACAATAAGAAAAGACCCCCAAAATAAAGAGGGCTAATTTTAAGACACTTTTTGGAATCCACTTCATATAGTCAAACCTTAGGTGCAGACTATTAACAGCAAGCTGCACCTAATACTTCTCTTTTCCCCAGAAATTTGATCTATCTCAGAACAAAAGGGACCCAGCAAATTTCTCTTTTGCTCCTGGTAATGCAGAAAAACATCACCAGATAACATAGCTGAAATCCTAATTCAGAATTTTATATTTATTGATTTTTCTTTTTTAAGACCATAATCAACTACTGCCTGCAAAAGGACTAATCAGCCTTCAACTCTGGCAACTTGTGCCAATACTCAGCTACACCACAGTGGTTTAAGATAACTGTGCTGTATTCCATTGTGTTCTTTGTCAGATCTGCAGCTAACACGTCAAAATGATCAAGAGAAACAAGTTGATTCAAACAGGCTTTCTCTGAGGAAAATCTGAGCTCTTCTTTTGGTTGGGCACCCCATTTTGCCACCCTCCAGATTCATCCAGTTGGATTCCTTCACCTGTCAGTAGATTGGAAGGATTTTATTCCATTACAAAGGGACTGAGAGCAAAATAAAGCTGAGTAGGTGGGGATAACTGATAGTTAAAGTAACAGTGCATGGGAGGACACAGGAAATTATCTGCTAAACTTGGTAAATGCTACATATTCAAAAATGTAAGCTCTGGGCAGCAGAAAGTCCACCATCAACCTTGCACGTGAGAAAAGTTTCTAAAAATGTGACAAACACTTGATTGCCACCTTACCTTGTTCCGATCCCAGATCTTTATAGACATTCTGAATCTCCGATGGGACTCCTCCTATGTAGACAGGAGAGTTCACTTTCAGTTGCTGAATGCTGGGTTCCAGTGTCTGCTCTCTCAGCTCATTCACACTTGCTGAAACTACAGAGCCCTCCTTGTTCACAGTTACTTTCTTCCAATTTCCATCACAATAAGACAGTCCTAACCAGAGATCCACTTGGGTAAAGACAATGCCAGTTTGCAGCAAGACGTTTAGTATTCCGCTTTTCAACTCAATCTATATATTTTAAAACAGAAAAAGAGATTCTGAAAAAAGCACCACATACAGAGAAATAAAATCTGAGCACTCTGGAGATAGTTAAAAAATAATCAAGTAAAAGAAGGATAAATATACTTTTATATCCTCTGGAAAGTGGAAATTACAATAAAATTGTTCACATAAACCATGCTAATTTGCAGTTAATTCAGAATGCAGGAACACATTCGAATTTTTTGACAACTGATTTTGGGACTAAGGGAAAAGATGAAGAATCAGGGCTAGTTTGCTTTTTACTTATTTTATTATTATTATTATTATTTGAGAATGAGAAAACAGTTTTTACCTATCAATTCATTGTTTTGAAAGAACGTAACAAGATAACAATGAAATGAAATGTCAGATCTGATTAAGCTCTTTTAATTGGCTAGTGAACTCAATTTCCAATTTCTCCAGCATACGCTGTTTCTGTATTTCATCTTCATTCTCCTAAATATTTTAAGAAAATTACTGGTTTTTGTATGTGCTTTTTGAGATTAATATGCCACTTTTCTAATAGAAAAATATTCTACCTAAATTATCACTGCAGAAGTTTCCAGATGTTTTACTGTAGGGACTATTTATCCTCACTGGTTAGAATGCAAGTGGTGTGAGAATGTCAATTGGAAGGTATAAAGCATTAAATACAAAGATGATGAACTTGTGGTTGAAAAATATGGATAAGCTCACAAAAAAAGCTTTTTCACACTAAAATCTTATTAAGCAAAAAAACCCCAACAAATTTAATATAAATGCTTAGCACTAGTATTGACAAGCTGACATATTTAGGTTACTGATAACATTAATACTTCAGTATTCATAATCAGATTGTATTTTCTTAACAGGGAACCTAGTATAAGAAAGAACTCAGTACTTGACATGCCATTGACAATATAGATCCTGCTTTAAATTGCACACTGACTGCTTGCTCAGAGGGTGTTCCCTTCTTTACTTGTTTTGTTGGGACCACAGCTTTTCCAGTTTCCATAAGTTTATAGCCCTTTATAGAAAAGGGCTCTAAAACACAGGTTAAGGATAGATTTGTTGCATCAGTGCTGATGACTACAAATTGTAAAAGCAGTCCATTGAGCGAGTCAACATTTCTCTTTACTGATGAGTTTTAACATAAATCACACAGGGCTATCAGGAAGAAAGCATTTCAGCTGCATGACTACAGCAGTACACCAGCAAGTCTGCTAGACCTGGCTGCTGGAGAGATGACACGGTGTTTGACATGGGGTCAACTGCTCAGAACATCCCATCTTCCAATTCACTCATCCTGACACAGTCTTAAAGCAGGCAGAGAATGATGCCTGTGCTTTTTGTGATGATCTGGACTGACATTCAGAATGCGTGGGCACAGCTAGAGAGAGAGAAGCACTGTTCAGTTTGAGATTCTGCACAGTAAAGATAAATATAATAAAGATAAAATCATCCTGGATACATCTAGCACTTACAGGACCTTCTCTCTAGTATTGAGTAAAGGTTCAGAAAAACACCAGATGAATTCATAGATCAAGAATGCACTGGACAGCATTAGAAAGATGGTAGACAGTGGGTCCAAGGAGATGATTCTTCCTTTCCATTCATGGCACGTGAAACCATATCTGGAGTATTGTATCTAGCTGTGGACATTCAAGTACTAAAAAAGTACTGAAACCGGAGTGAACTGAGTAATGGGACACCAGGTTCTCAGGGATGGAATACCTGATGGATGCGTGAGAAGAGGCTGAGAGAAGTGAACTTACTCAGTCTTAAGAGTAGGTGGCAGGAGAACTTTCATCTCAATTTAACTACCTTGTGGGAAGATATAGAGAAGACAGACTCTTTCAGAAATATATACCAAAATGATGAAAAGTCAACAGACAAGATGTTAGAAGAAAAATTAGGGTTATACATCAGGACTATAATTTCTTTTCCTTAATAGACAGTCAAAGGTTGGAACAGGCTGTAGAATCAGAGAAGCCATGGACTGCCCAACACTGGTAACTCTCATCTTAGACACTTATTCCACCTCTGTGTACTTTTTTTAAGAGCAATTATTTTGTGTTGACTCGGGGTTTGTCTCTTTGCAGCTTTGCAGAAGCAAACTGGCTCTTGAATTCAGAATCAGCTTAATGAGTACCAGTGCTCTGCAAGCTGGTGCCACTGTTACACATAAGATTGGAAACGCATAACATTTATCTACTGTTGAATTGGTCAGCAGCAAAATCTGTGGTGCAAACTATCAGCAGGCACAGAACCTTCTTTCAGCCACAAATCTACAAGGAGATGTGCCAGAGCAAGAGCCAGTGACTCGTACTAGCTTTTCTGGTCACCATTTGCTCAAAATTATTATGTGTGGATCCAAAGAGAAACAGATTGACCTCTCTAGCTTCAGTTGATAATCTCAGGTCATGAAACTCATGGAAGAAATGGCTTTTACACAAAGCACCTTTCTAAGACATAATTTTGTCTTGGCCAGAAGACAAGACAGACTTCTTTGGTTGTTTGGTAGCAGGCCAGCCATGTGTCATTCCAGTACTGTAAAGCTAGTAAAAGAAGTGTGATTTATGCAAAAGAATGGGTCAGGGAATACCATCATACATTGTGTTCAGGATAAGTGAGTTAAGTATGTATGGCTTCTAATCTGTTTTGCAGTGCAAGTGTCTCTTGACCAAAGCTCCTAACAAAGACATCGCAGCTCATGCGCAACAAGCTACACACCTAATTTTCACTTTCTATTAACCTTTTTTGGTGAGTTCAAGTGTATGAAAAATCCTTCTGTCATCATTATGTATGTGCAGAACACAATGCTACAAGGATTGGAAAAGCATGCATACAGTCATTCACTCTAAAGTTCTGCATCTTAAGGCTACAGAGATATTACAGTCAGATACAAAGTCAGATTAAAAATATATATGTATTTGGGTGCTATAAAAACAAACCACAATTTCTAGTGCTAAAAATAATATTAATATATGAATGGTGAAAATCAGAGTCATGTGTAGAGAAGAAAATGGTTTCGCTTACTTTGTGCTTTTCATTGCACTTTCAATTTACTAAGTAAGTCCCTTTTCTCCTTTACAGCCAGAAGTTTTCTCCTATTTCTGTTATCCTTTCAAAAAGCAAGAGAAACGAAAACATGCAACAAGAATCTCAGGAAGAATCTAATCTTCTCCCTATTCTTGTCCACTGTGACTCCGTAATGTAAATTACATCCACACGTGCCTGTTCAGAGTGGGACATTACTGTATATAACATCTTATGTTAACATCCTACAATCTCAGCCACTAATTGAGGACCAAACTTAAGCCACACCATGTAATTAGCACAACTTGCTACTGGAACTTATTATAATTTCTGAACTAAGGCTGCTTGAAAAAGAAGAAGCAGACTGTTTTAGGAGAATTCAAAATCTAGAAACAAAACCAATCTGCTAGTGTAGTAATATAAAAAAATACACACAGAGTAAGTTATAGCTGACCTGAATAGGATGAAAATATATTTAGTTGCTTTATGTCAAAAGTTTAAAAGAAAGCACACATTAGATATAATGCCATGCCATAAAACAGGCTTTGACATGACAAGCCATTAGCAGAACAGCTGCAAAGTAATAAATAAACAGATAAATAAAAATGGAAAGGGCAGATCAGGTTATAAAGAGTACCAACAGATTCAAAAATCTCTAAATATAAATGTTTGCTTGTTGGAACAACTAAGAAGAGATATTACTTTCAGTGCAATCCTCTGCAATGTTGCTGCAAGTAGTAACTCTAGTAAACCTCATTACATTCAAAACCATTGGGAGGAGAAAAGTATAAAAACCCAGCACTATGTAACTAGTAAAAAGAGTTTGAAAAATTGTAAAAAATACATTCAACCTTAACCAAAATCCCAAACATAAAATTCTTTTTTAATAGATACCAAAAGAAAAGCTCATGAGCATCTCTCCAAGATTTGCTCATTAAAGAACTTCTGCAGCTCCCTCAACAGGATTGCAAAAACACCGACTTACATTTTGAATTGAAATGAATATATCTTGTTAATCATAAATGAATTAGAGGTGAAACAAATTATTTTAATACCAGACCTTTATATTATTTCACAGTCACTTCTAATCCAACAATGAGAATAATTCTGCTTTTTTGTATATTTATAATCTAACGATATAAAACAACTTATCTTGAGCATCTGTTGGAGGCATTTTACTCTCCTTACACACTTCTGTGTACAGCACTTGGAAACAAGCAAAACAAAACTGTTCGGAATTTCTTTAATAATTCTATCTTAGTAAGCAAACTCAACTATCATAGCTGAATATAGTTATTAATTTGTAAACTTACCGCAAGAAAATCTGGACCATCCTTATTGTAAACAAACAAAAGCAATCCATTCAGTTGATCTGTTCTGAAATCGAAGGATATCTCAAATTCCTGCCCACCACTAAAAACATCTGAATACAATTCCAGGAAACCTTGAAAGAAAGTAAATATATGCATAAATGAATAAAAAAAATGATAGAATCAAGAACCAACAAAAGAAATATAGATGCTACCTTTTGCTTTGACATGAAGAACTCAGAGGTTTCAAGACTAATGTTTAGATTAACATTTATACATTTACAATTAAATTACAATTTAGCTTTGTGTAAAGGACAGTTCTCCAAAATGTACCATATCAAATAAAACTAGTGCACAATCCTAACATTTTGCTACAAAAACGCTATCTGGGCTGTTTGAGGGAATATGGACACCTGTGTTACTTCAAAAAATGATCTTTACACGCACAACAAATCCAGTCACTGTTCATGCAGCACCACCTCTCTGTGAAAGCAATTAATATCCCAGACAGCAAAGTATTTTGAAAAATTAAAATCAGTGCATTCAAAACAATCCTATATAACATTGCTTTGAAAATCACATCACCGTAACACTTTCAACATGCATGCGTTTTAGATCTCAAGAACATATTCGGCTAGTACACAGTATGGCAAACTACCTTTGCCAAGAAAATGTGCTCCCTCGGAGAGGACACTGGGGCATCCCTCCCAAACGTGATAGACATTGTTTTGCTCTTCTGCATTCTGCCAGTTCAAAGATTCCCAGTACTCATATGGAGTATACATTTTTTTCAAAAACAGGTCACTGAGACACCCCACAAATCCCTTCCGGATTACTGTCTTCATCCCTGCAGAAAAGGAAAATAATTGATGAAAGCCAATCACCTGCAAATAAGCATAGGGATGAATCCAAATGTATTGTACACACTCTCCTTACCATGCATATGCATGTATGAATTGCTAGCTAGCATCTCTAACTTCATAAATTTGTCACTAAGCTAACTTTGTGAATCTGTCCAGTCACTAAGAACAGCAGCTATTACCATGTGGCTCAAAAATGTTGAACATGAGATATTACATACAGGTACCTCCAACTTGATAACATATGTCTACTCCATGATGATTCCAAGGGAAGGTTTTACGCTTATCCTCTTTAAACTAAACAATTATTGTGAAGAACAACATGCATTTGCTAAGTAGAGCAAAGCAGCACTGCAAAGGTTTCAGCTGATGCTCCATTAGGACATCACTTAAATAAAAGAAATACTCATCATTCATTACACTTCTGTCTCACTGAAATTACAGATAGCCTCCTCTTAAACACTATTTATAGTTAATCTCATTTTCATTATTTAGCTAAAGTTTTTGAGGAAGACATTCCTACATAATTTTATGAACCAGTGTTTAGAAAAACTCATGCACAACCTTCTAGTTTTAGCAAGCTAAAATAAAGAAGGGAAAGAGAATGTTATTCAAATGTACCACAATGCAAGCCATCAAATAAATTCCACATACGTATTAGTGGTAGGAATGCAAACTTAAGAAACAATTTGACTTGCAGATTTATATGATTGAAATGTAGATCACAATATGAATTACTGAAGACAGCTGATTGTATCTTGTTTTTTATGTAGATAGAAGTCTCAGATAGAATATACTGTTGGCATACAAACCAAGTTTATATGTGAAGATGTACGTCTGTTGACTCTGTGGACGCCAGCCATGATCTAGCTCCACAGAAATACAGCAGCAGAGTATACAATATTTGTAAACCACTCTGTCCTATGCAACAATCCCTAAAGGATCCTAATTTGGTCCAAAAGGCCAGTATGTTCTATTTCTCAATTCAGCCTGTCCTTAAGCTATTAAAAACAACTGTTATGCCATTTTTGAAAATAACTAAGAAATCTAGAACATAAAACACATCCATACATTTGTCTACATAGCAAATTGTTTCCAGATTTATAATTCTGCATGTAGGCTTTTTAAAATATGCACGGACCTTATTAGATGCAACAGTACATTAGTGCTGATGAAATTCAGCTACAAAGTTGTTTCTTTCCCAAAAGATAAACTGTACGGGATTAACTTTGATCAAAACAATTAGGTAAATGATTTTGCATATTAAGTATGTCCCCGACACAATGTCAATACAAAGCACAATACTGCAAAGGCAAAGACTACAGAGTTAAGATAGCGCCCCTGCCTAGGATTCCAAGTACACCGTATAATACAAACTGCAATTGCACTCACCTTCATCCTTTCTTACAACAGCATAACCCTGTGGAAGTCCTCCAACAAAAACTCCAGTGTTCTCTCCAATAATGGTACTGCCACTAGCGGCTGAGGATGAACCTAAACAAAACAGGTCATTATCCTGCCAAAAGCACTGAACATAAGATTTTCATTTCAATGGAATAATGACATTGGTTAGAAGAGATGCTGATGTAAGACACATCCTAATATTTTGCCATACTTACATAACCTGGAAATATTTATAATGATAATTTACAAAAGAACATCAACACAATTAAAAGATCAAAAATGCAAGAGGAAAAAATCCTCATACTCAGATACTCAGCAGACACATAGTTTAGATGCACTGAAAACAGAGTAAGCAAAATCATCAGAAAAAAGTGATCGTTGTGTGGTTGAACAAAAGTTGTAGAAAATTAAGCAAGTGAGCAACAACCGGAGAAATACCAAAATAATCATGCTAATTTGGATTGATTACCTGTGTACTGCCCATCTACTGTGATGTTTCCCAGGGCTTGAATTCTTGAAGCAATTATTTGGTGCCAACTGTTATCATTGTACTCTTTTCCACCATCATTAGTCGGTGTGACTGCTACTGCAGATCCCTTTTTATTAACAGAAGAATCCGAGTTAGAACATTAGGTAGGTAAGATTTAGATCTCTACTTTTCTCTTCATATCCCTCTGCGTAACAACATCCAAAAATAAAGACAAAATTCTTCTGTATAGTTTCTTCTTGCATACTGAATGAAGTTTATTACTAATTCCCCTCCCCCAGATTAACTTTCTCAAATAAACATGGAATGAAGGACTAGTTCAGTTTATATAAAAAACAGAAAACTGTGTTGTTCCTCTGATGAAAAAGAGGATAAGGCACAAATACTGAGGTTTCTGTTTTCTTTCTAATAAAGCTCTATTTAACTACTTCATTGGTTTCTGTGGTTTGAGGGACACGATTCAACATGCAGTCCATAGAAAGCACCATCATATCAGGATCGCTGACTGCAAAGCTTATATGCTAGAGGTGACTCAAAACACAGAAGCACTGACAAAGCAGTAAGAGAAAGCATGTTACTTTCCTTTTAAGTTGGTATCAAAAGGAACAGAACTTTTGTGTGAGAGGGTATAGAGAATGTATGAAGGAAAAAGTCATACCATGACATTCAGAACAACAACAAAAAAACTTAAAGGTAATTACTGAGGATGCTTGTATAGTACAAGCTTGCATAAGTCCAGACTATAAAAAAAATATTCTTTTTACCCCAATTTTATTAAAACAAAAGAATATAATGATATGAGGGAGTAAATTTAGAGATTTCCATGACAAAAGTCAAATAAACCTTTTGTGAATTGCTGAGTAAGAGAAAAATAACAGATGCAGATCTCAAGACTATAAACCATCAAAACAAGTTATGAATTTAAATAATGTTGCAATGAAAATAACTTTCTTCAAGAACTGACATGACTATTGAAACTGTATTCAGCCTTGCAAATAGTTCCAGTAATATTGCCTCAGATCTTTATATCATACTTTCACCATGTGGTAACTCAGTATTACTCAGTTGAACTCGCAAAATAGAATTGTCATATTCATTAAGTGATGAACGAATGGTAAAGCATTACTTTGCACAAAGAATGTATACTATCAAATAATTGCTATCTCTGTAGATACTTCATAGCTTAAGCTTCACAAAAGCAATTTCTAGAATTTGCTAAAGTTTTCCATTGTTTATTTCCTAATTGAACAGCTTGGAAATTGCTTCCAAATCTTCTAGTACTTTCTGGCATAAAGAATTTTGAATTGTACATATGAAGAAAACCTGTTGATATAAACAATGACTAGTCGTATTAATACTTAAATGACTTTGTGGGAATATTGTATTTTGCACTGAAAGTTATGTGCATTTAAGAGAAATTGCTTCTCATCACGGAGATTTACAGTAACGTATGCATTATATGGTGTACTTTTAATTGGGGACTGTCCTATGTATGAGAATACATATGATGTATACACGTGTACTCAGTTACAGAAAAAATCATTTTCCATGGATACCTGCAGCATGTTCCTCACTCCACTCAGATAATATCTTAGTATTGAAATAGTTTGTACAGTGGTCCTTAGTCCCATGATAATAATTCAAAGCTATATATCCTTATACACTAACGCTCACATTTTCATGTACTATTTTTTATTGTCTTCTCCTCTATTTCAACATTTTAATATTTTACAAACACACATTTCATTACCGTAGTTTAATAATTAAAACCAGAACTGGTGTCATGCCCAATTAATGTGCCCTGGTAGCATGCCCATTAGTTTTTCCATTAGTGAATTCAACAATACTAATGGGATTACTAGCATGGGATGCTAATTGGGCGTGACATAAGAAACTGGCTTACTTCTTAGCATACCCTTGCTAATGATGAAATTAATGAGCATTTTATTAAATGCTGTCTCATCAAAGTGTACTTAGTTAGCGTTAAAATTGTTACAAACGATGCTGCATTCTAAAGATCAGGTGCCTGAATAAGTGGTTCTTCATATTATGTTTGGCAACAGACTAGAGCATTAATAGTTTTATACATCAGAAACCACATTTATTTGTAATGAATTCAATCTGAGACCGCACAACCATATGTGCTAACCTGTGTTTAGTTTCAAGGGAAAAAAAAGGAAGGAACAAAACTGTGTTCAGGATTCAGACTGCACTGCATTGAAGGCCTGTTCTGTGTGACATTTTATCCAGAACAACCTGAGTGATTCTGTGTTTACATTCCAATAGCCTGTCATGAAATGGCTTGTTTTACATTTTTAAAATCACACATGGGGAACCAAATCTGGATTACTTTGTTGAGCCATATAGCAAGTCTTAATTTTTACTCAGTAGTATGTGGATAAATTGGAATCTTCATGTCTCTTTGTTCTGTTCATGAAAAGGTGTACAAAGATAACAAATATGGATTTTCAAAGCTATTGGCTTGGTGGCAAAATCCAGAAGTAAGTCTACCAGTCATGTTTTCTCAATATCCAAATTTTTTGTCACTGGAAAATAAATGCAAATATACTGAAGTTTTGCCAGTGACAAGAAGCAAAGTACAGTCAAGATTCATAGTTAAGTATTCTCTATTTTCCTTTTTACCTGGGATTAAAAACTAACTCTCAGACTGTGTTCTACTACTCCGACCTTTCAACAAACATCAGACAAAAGTAACTGTTCTTTTGCTGGTAAGTTTAGTGAATGGATCAACTTCTGAAGAAATTGCTGGATTCAATTCCCCCAGTACCAGGATCACATTCCTGAAATTCTGTCCTCAGAAGACTGTTGTAGTCACTAAGGAAAAATGTCATTAGGATTAACCTTAAATTTCCACTGTTAGTGATTTCACTTTGTGTAAAATATTCACTACTTCACTGGGAAAAATATAGAACAAATGACCTGTAACCTATGATGGATAACTATAAAATCAGACTGGGAATGTTAAAGACTCCACAGACAATTGAAGATTTGCAGAAACACCAAGCTTGGAAGATCTATGAACAATGTGACTGTGCAGACAAGACCAAGGAGGAAATCAGAACAAAAAAAAACTCATGCCTCCTAGAGAACAAGTAGAAACAAGTAAAGAATGACAGTAAAGCAGTAAGAAAGGAAAAAAAGAGCAGCCAGACAACATGAAATAGAGACAAAAGAAATGGTCAGACAACAAGCAGATGAATAATGGTATACGTAAAGCTTAGAGAAGTACGAATGCACAGGAAGAAAAATTTCTGAAATTGAAAATTAGAGAAGGAAGATGTTAAAGTACCCAACGATTCCTGACTAGAAAGATCTGGCAAGTTTATCCTCAGAGCAGGTACAGCAAAGAAATAACACACTACTCATCACAAGTAAAGATACATGCAAGAAACTTGAAAAGGACTGGGGTAAAAATAATTAACCTGTGAAAGGACACAGCTGGTGTGGAGCACAGAATATTATGCCAGGTTGATACAGATAAAGAGCAGCAGACACACAGATGAAAAAGAACTTTTGAAGCTTTTAATAGAAGTGTTTAAAGGCAGGGCCCTAAGTGTTTGTTATATGTATCATGACCGTAATTAGAGAAAACAATGCATATAACCTGATTAGGAAACCACACTATGCCAATAAGAAGCAATTAAAATATTTGCATACAAATGCAAACTGTGATACACAAATGAAGGAGTAAGAATTGCTGTTATAGAACATACCTGACCTTACAGGATAGAAATAGCAAATAGTAAGCAGCTACATTCAAAAAGTTGTAGGGACCTGCTGTGTGAATAGGAAGGCAGCAGAAGAGATGACAACAGTCAATTATATTCAGAAAGAAACAACTGAGCTGGAGAAAGGTTGTTTAATAAAAATCCTCAAGGTTCAATCATTACCATTTCCTAAAGTGTCACAGCTCAAAAAGCAGGGTTATCCCACAAAACTTGCTGAGGACACAAACTTGGAAAGCTTCATTAATATGTAAAAAGATTTGAATATCACTGCAAGAAGAATGTTAAAGGCTGGCACACTGAAACAGGATTAGATTTAATAATATAAAACAAACAAGAAATGTCACTGCTACCTAGGAACTCATTAGCTGTCACTGACAGTGAAAACCTTGGTTGCATTAATTGGCCATAGAACTGCTACATTTTGATGCAGTCACTGAAAAGACTGCACTGGTAGCAATGGGGATGCAATAAAATCTTTGAACTAGGCAGAGACCCACATCTATATTAAGGATAGGAGAAGAACTCATTGAGAGCAGCTCTGCCAGATGTTGACGTGAACCAGCCACGTGCACTTGCAGTCTGGAATGCCAACAGTATCCCAGGCTGCATCAAAGAGGGGTGACAGTCAGGCAACAGAGGTGACTGCCCCTCTCTACTCTGCTCTTGTGGGATCTCATCTGGAATACTGCATCCAGGTCTTGGCCCCCCAGCACAAGAAAGATGAGCAGCTTTTGGAGCAGGTCCACAGCAGGGCCACACAAAGATGCTCTGAGAACTTGAGCACATCTCCTGTGAGGACAGGCTGAGGGAGCTGTGCTTGTTCAGCCTAGAGGAGGCTGCAGGGAGACTTCACTAGGGCCTTCAATACTTTCAATACTTAAAAAGAGCTTATAAAATGGATCGAAATCAACTTTTTACATGAGTAGGTAGTGATAGAACAAGAGGTAATTATTTTAAACTAAAAGAGGGTAGATTCAGATTAGTTGAGAGGTCATGAGGTGCTGGAACAGGCTGCCAAGAGAAGCTGTAGATGCCCCACATCCCTGGAGGAGTTCAAGGCTAGGCTGAATGGGGCCCAGGGCAACCTGGTCAAATGCCTAATTTAATGGACAACAACTCCACTCACAGCAATGAAATTTGGTGATCTTTGAGGCCTCTTCCAACTCAAACCATTCTATGATTCTTTCCAAATGCTACACAGATTCAGTGAAGGGGTGGAATTAAGAGCAAGAAGGCCAGGAGTATTTATATACTCTCTTAAGTAAAAATGCATTACCATAACAAAAATGTTTTCTTTTTTACTATGTCTGGGTCTGTCTCTATAAATCCAAGTAGAGAAGAGCATCTGAAGAATAGTGCTATAAATTTAACAAATTAGCAAGATTTAGAATCTTATTAACATCTTTGTGAATCTAGTTTGAATCCTTGAACACATAAGATCTCTGCATTTTCTTTCAGTATTTGCCTCTAGTTACATGCCAAATGAGGACAAAGAACTCCTAACTGCAGGCTTTCCTGGAACTGTTAAGAGACCAGATTGCTCATGCACTGTGTGAAGACCCTAGGTGGCTAATTAGAGCTGTCATTTCCAGGATGCTCTAAAGCAATTGTTATGGGACCTGAATCCATAAAGATAAACTTTTATGTATTTGTGCTCCTACTACAACAGCTACAATTCAACCTTAATCCAAACAGGAATCTCTGGACACTACCCCACATTAATGATAAAATTACAGAATTAAAACTCCAGTAAAAATATGTCATCAGAAGTCCTTTTGATAAAACCATACAAATGACCTCCTCCACTGCAAAAAAATGCAACCCCAAGGTGCAGACCATGGCTCCATCAGTCCATGCTTCCCAGTGAGCAGGAAGGAGTAAACCAGAAGAGAAGAGAATCCAGTGGAAGGGAGAACAGGAAGAAAAGGATGTGTGGTAGAATATGGGTGGGCATAACAAAAAAAGTTTCAGAGTTGTTGATCACTCAAAAAAAAAGTAAGTAGTTTACATAAAGCATTTTCCAATAGTTGTAGTTCTGACTTTCATTTATTCCTAAAAAGATTATAGCCATTAGAAAGAATAAGCTTAAAAATAATAAGATTAATAAAAATAATAAATAATACACAATAAAAAATTAATAAAAATAGTAAGAATAACATTTAAAAGATGAAAGATGAATAAAGATTTAGACTTAAGGTCTCTCCAATCCATTTTCATGGGAAAATACATTTTTGTATTATAAACAGAAAATACCCCGAAAATGCAAGGAATGCAATCTTAATTTTGTGGAATTTATAACATTTCCTTGATTACTCCTGTCTTTGCTACAGTCACTAGTGCTGGAAGTAAGAGACTTTTTGCCAATATAAAAAATACTTCCTTTATAGTGGTGTTTGGTGGTATTGACAAAAAAGAATACACCATGAAATGTAAAAATGAAGTTGTAAATAGCAGCTAATGTAATAAAAAAAGAGAACGGATTTAATATTTAAATGTCCATTGGTTCTGAAGAGACAGTTAACTTAATTCATTTTAAATAAATAAATAGACAGGCAGGTAAAAAACTACTAGAATATGTAACATATCTATTCTTATATGATCTTGGTTTTGGTTGTACCTGTGGATCAAAAAGAAAGTAAGGACGTCCCCTCCTCAGCTGAAGCACAATATATTCTTCTTGATTTCCAGGTGAAGCAGAGAAAAATATTAAACCATCAGGTTCCTTGGTTTTAAATTTCACTTTAATACCTGGTTAGAGAGAGCAAGCAGATAGTTAATAAGTAAATAGTTCTTATGCATTATAATAGCATAATTAGAAACAGAAGATCCATTTAAAAACAGTGGTGAAGTGGCAAACTAAAAGCTTGGCATGGAAGTTCTGTCCATTTTAAAACCCTTTCAGTAATTACAAGAGAAATTCTCATAACCCATTCTGAGTCAGCCTTTGAGAGCAAGTTCCGTGATTTCAGAGCCCTCACTCATCCACAGAAATAAAGATATAACTGTTACACATGCTAGAAGGTAACTGCTTTCTTAAAGAAACAACTCAAATATCAGGATCCCATTCTAATATTTGATCAACAGATAGTTTCATGTGTGGATTTCAACCCATCCCTTAACGATCCTATCAGTAAAGCAGGAATGAGGTCACTAAACTGAAGTGTATGTTCAGTAATGTTTTTTTATTTCAAGCTATGTAATTTGTGTATGCAAATATTCCGCATGTATATCATGTATATATATATTCACACATGGTGGAACCTGATTTTAAAAAGGATACTTAGAAAAGAACAAGTTTTAACAAAAGCTGGAAACATTCCATGAGACAACAGATGACCAATACTGAATTAAGAATTTTCCCGATCACTGTCAATAGTTTGGTTTCTGATAAAACGTTGCTTCAGCACATGACATGTCATTCAAATGGCACAGAATAAAACATATCTTTACATTATTTATAACTACAAATAAAATATCAAATAGCTCACCAACAGCCCCTAAATATTGCTGTCTGCGATATAAACATACAAACTAAAAATCTACGGACACAATAATGAAACAACTCAATTATGTATCCATTTTTGACAGATATAATTATGAATAAGCAAGTTTTGGATAACCACCACAATACCTTTCTTTTAAGCCATCTCCTAGAAAATCACCTTATAGAAATAAGAAAATTACAAATCCATAGGCCTAATTTGGAACAACTTTTTTAATGTGCAAAACTGGATATCTGAGTCTTAGTCGGTTCTATACTTTTACACTACAAGCTTTTCGCAGAAGAAAAATAGAGGCAGCAATAGAAACATCTGCCTCTTCTCTCAACTTGAAATCAAACACTCTACTTTAAAAAAAACAAAACAAAACACAAATAATTACTTAAGGGAATACTGAGTGGCAGTCCTTAGATTTTTCCTGCATTGTTACCTTTCTACTTCCTTTTTCTTTCTTTTCATTTCAGTGGCTGAGAAGTGGAAAAAAGATGGAGCAAAAAGATAGAAAGTAGTTTGAAAGTAAGAAAGTAGTTTGTTGTAAAATCACAGACTTGTTGGGTGACTAAGAAAGCAGTGAAAAAGCCAGTGAGAGAAAGAAAAAAACATCTCTACTATATCCAGAATTTTTCCAGTATTATTTTCACGTTACTTCATTCATATACTATACACTTCCACAATGTTTCTGTTTTAAACGTTTTCTACAGAACAGTGTACTTTATTTGATTTTAGACCAAACTACTTCATCTTTTCACACTAGATCTTTTAACATATGTTTCACTAATTTTTATCAGGCCAAAAACAATAAGGGATGAAAGTTTTTCTTGTAGACAGAAGCTATACAAAAAACAATCATGAATTTGATGCACGTTCCCTAGTAGATCATGCCTGTTAGTTACCAATACCTATGAGAAATATCCCTTGAAACCACTTCACATAAATCATTTTATGAAACATAACATATGATGCATACACACGTATAAAACATTCTGAGAAAAAGGAAAACTGGTCATGCAACTAGCATACCTGCAAACATATATTTAAATATATAATATATATATAAATATATATAAGCATTTGTATGCAATTAATGTCCAGTAAAATAAAAAAAATCAATGTGTAGTAGCCACACTGAAGGAAAGAAAACTAACTGCTATTCTTTGAGGTTCCATCAGTATCACTATCCACTGAGGGGCTGAGACTGATGATGGCCTATAATCCCAGCATTGTGAAGCACAATTAATTTAACAAGCTGCCACTATTTTTTGTCAAGCTAACAAAAGATCATTCTGAAGACTGAAGGATCCCTTCCCACTCCTAATTCAGAATGACAACTGCAAAGAACATAATTGAGTTTCTGCAAAAGCATCAATATTTTATAATGTCAAGTGTTAGAAAACAAATTATATGGTTCATAACTGTAATGTTGTGGTATTTCTTGGAGTTTACAAATGTTGGATGGGAGCGATCTTCTTTGGACACTGAGGAGGTTTACAAAACCCAAATTCCTGCCTTTAGAGCTGCTGTAGCTTCATATAAAGTTTTGATGAGTAAGGAATAACCTTTTTTATTCACAGTCCGTACTACAAATATATATATATATATATATATACACACACATATGTGTAAAATATATGTATATATATTTCTTTGCATATATATATATAATTTGTAAAAAGATTTCACAGGTCCCATCAGAGGTGCTGTATCCAGGCCTGAGGCTTCCAGCACAAGAAGGATGTGAAATTGTTCAAGTGGGTCCAGAGGAGAGCCAAGATGATCAAAGGGCTGGAGCACTTCACCTGTGATGAAAGGTTGAGGGAGTTGGGATTGTTTAGCTTGGGGAAGAGAAGGCTCCAGGCAGACCTCATTGTGATCCTCCAGAACATGAAAAAAGTTCACAAGCTCGAGGGGGACAGACAGGTAGATAGCAATAAGATTCTGGGAATGGATTTAAACTGAAACAGGGAAGTTTAGATTAGATGTTAGGAAGGGATTGCTCACTCAGAGGGTGGTGAGTCACTGGAACAGGCTGCCCAGAGAAGCTGAGGATGCCCCATTCCTGGAGGTATTCAAGGTGAGTCTTGTTAGGTACCTGACAGCCTAATCTAGCTCTTCGCAACCCTGCTCACAGCAGGGGGGATGGAACTTTGAGGTCCCTTCCAAACCATGCCTGTCTATGATTCTCAAGTCCATCCACACTGGACTCTAGACTCAACATAAAACAAATCTGGAATTTCTGTTTGAGATTTGTAATAACTAGGCAGATAAAATTATTTGTTTGTTTGTTTGTTTTTTTCTTTATTGACAACGAGCACTGAAAATGGATCTTATTTAACCTGACCACAGAAAGATTTCTTTTCAAAATCTGGTTTCAAAGAACCTGAAGACCAAAATGGATCATAAGAAAACAAAATTTCCATTATATTTTTGGGAAAGTTTCTCAACAGCTTGTGAGCTGTTTTCAAAAATGCAAAAAAATTCACGGAATGTAGAAAAAAACATTTGATTTTTAAAAAATTTAGGAGGAAGAGTTAAGGGAAGACTACAGACAAAAGTAATTGGAGAGATCTTCTACAATAATATGAGGGACTTTCAAGAAAGTGAGTTTAAGAGTAATCTTTGTTGAATTTACTCAGCTAAAAGCACCTGCAGTGTTCATTTCTTTACAACTAGACATTCAAAGCCTAGCTCAAAGGAGCCAGCAAGTTTTTAGACATGCTAAATACTTAGAAGCTGCTACAAGTCTCAATCTCACGGTACTTTACAAAAATGAATACAAAAGTGCATAAACAAGCCTGTCCAAAACACACAAGTACAGTCACATAAAAGCCTAATAATCAATGAAACATTACAAATCATTATTAGAACTCAGTTTTGTATAATCTGTGAAGTACATGCTTTTTCAGTGCAGATTCTCTAAGACACTCCATTTGTAGTTCCATTCTGTATTAAATGGTGTAAATAATTATGTAGTTGTACATTCCAAAGAAATAAGCAGAAATTGTTGGCTAATGAAGTGATACTTTTATGTTTACTACAGGATTTATGCTTACATAATGACACCTAGTAGAAACTGTATATAAAGTTTGACTGATGCATTAGGCTCTCAGCACTCCCTCCAGCTGACAATCTTTAAGCACTTGCTTAAGATTGCATATAAATGCTTTTGCCTAATTTAAGTTTTCCCACAGAAATAATAAAATAATTGCTTTTTAACTGGAGTAGAGATAGATGAAACTCCTCAGTAACTAGAAATCAGTAAGTTGTTCAATTCTTGTTTCAGTTATCTATATTTCATGAAACCACATCACCTTTTTTGCTTCTGTATACTTCCATTCAATTGCTATATATTTGTTTATTTTTTGTGACATGCTACATCATTGCCACAGTTAAATACAGTTTAAATATATATTTCCCATTATAAACTACATTTTAAAAGGGTAATGAGGGAGGCCTTAGAAAAATGGATCAGTTTTAAAACCGTTATTTCCACATAATGAATAATGGTCTTGGAGGAGATGAAAAAGCTCAGACAACACGTTTCCTGGACAAGTCCTTTAGAATATAAACAGATCTCTGGATTTAATTTTAAAAAATTGGAAACTGTTCTTCCAAGTGTGACTATCTTTCATTGTCTTTGGCAGTGGAATAGACTCCACATCCTACCATTATCTTAACGCATTTGAAAGTACTTCTGAGGTTTGTCCACATAAACATCACGCTGAGTTAGTATTTTTTAGCAGAAATTCAAAATACTTAGCAACCACAAATGTATGCTCATATACACAGAAGTATATGCAAGCACAAAAAAATCAATGTTTTTCTAAACTATAACTGGAATTTGCTATCTCAGGTCAGCAGACTATTCTTTTATGATGATAGTAACAACAGGAGAAGCTGGAAAACAATTGTTTTTAAAATAAAGTCTTTCACAGAAAACCCGTGATTTGCAAAAGTTTATGTTCCTGAATGACAATTTGAAGACTTTTTTTTTTTTTTTTAACATATATCCTTAATACCTCAAATTGAGAAAAAAGTAAGTCAAACTGAAGGTTGAGCAAACATAACAATGGTATACAATGACTGAAAGGCTGTACTACGTTCCACTTCTTGTGGAAGCCATCAACTGAAACCCTAAATACCCTTATTGAGAAATGAGCATCTTTTTTTGTACTATAAGGACTAATTTGATACCTGCTTTTTCTTCTTTTGCTTGCTATCCCATTGTACCCACTACTGGTAAAACAAACAGGACATTTTAGCTTTAATCTTCTTACTACATAACCCAAATAACTTCAGTCATGTTTGCATTAATGCTGCATTAATCATGTTGTTGCGTATTAATGAGTTTTCAGGCTATGCTAATTACTGTCATAGATTCTGCAGCAGCCCATTAAATATACAAATTACAGAATTAAAGAGCCAGAGCTCTTCATGATTAATCTTTAAATGGAGAAAAACTAATGATGTCTGTACAAAGTTTCTCTCCACTTTTGGCTGACTGAGTCCAATGAACAATCAATTAAAGTATTTGAAGAATAAGAATATTGCACATACTAAAAGATTTTTTATGCTGTTATTCTTTGCAGAAGACACATTCATTTATAAGTTTCTATCATATGGACTTTCTTAGCACATTCCAGACTAAAAGGTCTTCTAAAGTATTACACAGAAGTAAGTTGTGTAAGACTCTAATTCATTACTGCATACTCATAGGACTCTGCTGGTTCCATATGAATAAAGTAAATCAATCTTCTCCTTTTAGCAAGGACAACAGTCTTGCTACTCCCTAATAATAAAGATTTACAGCAAGCCTTGGTGAAAAGAAAGCTAAGATAAGTTTAAAGTCATTTGATAAGATTTGATGTATTAGTGGTACTTTCTCCCTCCACTTATAGAGTGATAGCTTTTTATTTATTTATTTTTTTCCCCCTTCTCTTTCTGGCAAAATCAAAAGATTCAAAAATCAGGAAAACCCAAGAGCACCCAGACAATAACTGAGCTATGTGACCCAAGAGCCACCATTTAATACCCCTTGTTTCATATACCATCCTGAAGACGGTAGGCAATATCACTCATGTGCAGTTCTGTAACATTTAAAAACTTCATTATTGTCTTGTTCTCCTTACCTTTAAGCAACTACAAAATAAACAAAATGACATAGATCTAGATAATTCCGTGACAATATATTAAAAAAAAATTACCTGAGCACCAGTTATTTATTGTCATTTGAGAAAAACTAATGTACCCTAAAATACTATTAGCTTAACTATCTCTGAATACTACTATGTTATGCAGAACATCACGAGGTTTTCCTAAAGAACAGATTCCCAGTCTGTATTAATATTATTCTGCACATCAATAGCAGCAAACGATAAATCAATTAACTGATCTATAACAAACTCATCCAATCATTTCCTTACACTCCAGAAATACATGAATAAACCAGATTTGATGCATTTAAGATTTTAAATTTATCCTAAGAAGTTATTTAAAAACAACAACAACAATAATCTTCTCAGAACAAGATTAATCACAGCATGGCAATACACTCACATGAAGTTAAAGTGAAAAAGACTGGATTGCTGCACTTAGTAAACAGGGAAGAGAACACAACACAAGGATATCAGAGTGACTAAAAAAAGAAAACAGGTAAAGGTGAAGCTTCCTAATGTACTCAACAGAAAAGAAAGCATTCAAGAAAAGCAAGACCTTCTCAAAGGCACTTCATATCTTGCTAAAATGAGAAACAAAATTATGATGACCTGCGAAACACCAGCCTGAGTTATCTGAGGGTTTACCAAGACATGAGACACACTGGACATTTTGACTACTCAGTTTATCTAATTAAATAATTGAGGAACTCAAAAAAAAAAAAATCACATATGAAAGATCAGGGTGAAATTTGAGATTGAAGATGATCACACGCTGTTAGCATTCCCCCGCTGTTAGAATCAATTTTTTGTTGTTTTCAAATAAGTTCAAAGCAATATAATCATAAAGAGTGTCCCAACTCAAATTCACTAAGCAAGCCCAGGCACAAAATTCAGAAATGTCTTCCACTTGTGTTCATGGGAATAGTATACAACATGTAGACATCCAAACAGAATTATTCCTTTAAAGACTACCTATCAGAGTGGAAATAACAGTGATCTCAAAGTTCTAGGAATAAAGTCCTGCTTAGAATAGGGGCCAGCTGCAGAGTTATTTCTATGCTGCTCTTAATATTGAAGTGAAATATATGCAAAGGAGAAACGCCAGCCCAATTGTCATCTAAGGCTTTGATCGGTATTTGTGACAAACTTGAAATAAAGTTGAGATAGGTTTACTAAAAATGGGATCTCTCACAAATAACATCTGTAATCTTTATTTATTTTTTCATTTATTTATCTTTATATAGACTGGAAAGAAAGTCAAATGGACTCAGAGTTTTGTTAGAAAGGGAAGAAAATATTTTCTAGTACTGAGCCCTTTATGAGAAACTTCCTGACTTCAAATTCTGATATTGAAAATACAGAAATAGAAGCAAGCAGTCATCTTCATTTCAGGATAAACTCTTTGGAGAAAGGATTGTTTTCTGTTATCCAAGTGTGAATGAGCACATAAAAAAAAATGGTCAGCTTACGTAACAAGGTTAAGGTAGAAGAGGCTTCTAGGTGTTAATGCAATGCAAATCATAATTACTAGAAATATGATGACAAGAAAAATCACTTCGAAGATTTACAACAGCACAATCTATAAAAGGTCAACATCACAGTGAAATCAGAAATGAGCTGGAGGTCAGTAGCTGTAAATAGCACTTCAATTATAAGCCTTTAGTTAGTATTTACAACAGTAGTACAAATGTAATACTGCACAGAGAGTAATTTAACTGATGAAGGGAAAAGAGTATGACTAGAACTGTGTAGAATGCAAATACATCAAAATTAAAGTCAATGTAATGATCTGAAACATAGAAAATTTAGACAACAGTGCATTAGCCAAGGCAGAATCCAATCACAGCATCACAGACTATGCAATAAGGTGGAAATCCTTAGCAAATGAAGAAGCTTATTGATTAGATATGGACATATGAAAAAAATATCTAAAATAGCCTAATGAACATTTTATGGAGTATCGTAGGTTTAAAATGGAAGAGTAACAGGGAGAGAAAGAAACTTTTAGATAAAAAAACATCACCACAAAACAAACACTCGTAAGAAAATACAAATTCAGCAACAAATAATAGCATTCACGGTAAAAATGCAACAAAAACTAACAACATATTCAAGGTAAAGCAGAGTTTCAATGTGTACCAATAAACTACTAAAAACTGCCAAATGGTAAATTTTCTAACAATGAAAAACAAACTGAAAGGAATATATAATATTTTCATCTAGCAGTACTTGAAGCAATATTTCTCATTATTTTTGAGGTAGCGACTTTTCCAAGAAATGCAAGAACTACATTCATAGTAGGTCTGAAAGGCCTGATCAGGTGCCAGTTTTTACACATAAACAATTCACCTTTCTCAAGCTTACAGTGTGCTAGAATAACTGCAACATATAGGATGAATGGAATTTCCTCAACCTCCACCAGTTTAGCTTTTCTGAAATCTCAATTATTGACTTCAAAGATGCCTGTCATACAATGGAAGCGCACCTTGAAATTGCAGCAGATCTAGCTACAAAAGAGTTAGTATTACTCCACTATATTTTGTTATATTCATAGGTTTGGTTTTTTTTTCCTTGAAATGTTCCATTTACCTTTGTACTCAAAAAAAAAAAAAAAAAAGAAAGAAAATTTCTTTGAAATTTATAATGTAGTTATGTAGTTTGGCGTAAAGTCTTCACTGAAAACATTCAGATAACACTGTAGCAATTATACAGACTATTTTCCTTAAGATGATTCACAGCTACCGAAACACCACCTAACACTACCTTCCAATCTTAGAGCTCAGCTTCTGTAAAACTAACCATCACCTTTTATGTATCAGCACATAATGCACTAGATATAGAGTTAGCTATAATCCAGAAAGATAGCTTTGGTATTGCTCCCTTTAGATGACCATGTGATTAGAGGTATGAAAGTCAACAGCATGAAGGTAAAATGTTAGGTTTGATACTGTAAAGGTAAACAAATATCCACCACCTGGAACATGAAGAAGACAGAAAGGACTGCACAAAAGCAATCTATCCATTTTCTGTTATAATTAACATTTGCCTGTGCTTATTCTCACTTATGTTTCCCAAGGCACAGGAAGAAGAATTTATCATGTGTATGGAAGTCACAGGCTGTGGAACTTTATAGAAAAGACAACTGGATTAGGAGGGAAAACCAACTATAGCAGTTGTTCAGCATCAGCTGTTATTTTTTTTTCACTTGCATGGTGTGTGGACAGCAGTTTATGGGACAATGATCCAACAGGGGGTTTCTTGATGGTTATCATACATTAGGCCATATTTATCAAAGTCATCAGCCTCCTCTGCTCTCCTCAGCTTCTGTAAAGATTATGTCACAAAATATGACTCAGTGGAGTAAGCCAGCTGTGGAGTTTCCATCGCCAGTTTGTAGCCAGGCTTATTTCAAATAATCAAAATGCTCCAGAGTAAAAGTTAAGCACAAACAAGTATAAATGAAAGCGAGTACTGAAAAAGCATTTATCTATCAGCTCAATAATCACTCACTAGAAAATACTTTGAGTGATAAACACAACTCAAACCTCTCTAGCTCCCCTTGTATTAAGGGCTTGCAGCAGGTATGAAAAGATGGTAGTTGCACTACCATCCAGAAATACAAGTAATTTGACTTGACAACTTGCAGGAAACACATGCAGACAGTTATTATGCTAAGTCCTGAGTGCAGCCACCTACCTGTGCAATAGGGATACTAAAAAATCATGCTGATGCTAGTGGAGATCAGGAATAGCATCTTCCTCCTAGCCAGGTGTGCTAACTGGTTCTCAGCTGAGGATCCGAGCTGAGATTTTCCTTGTGTCAGCATGCAAATGAAAAAGTAATAGGAAAACAGAAACACAAAGCAGCACCCACAGTGCAATCTGTGCTATTTCAGTGTTTTTCTATGAATGGCAAAGAGTTCACAATTTTCTCATGGGTCTTATGAATACTTGGGGGAATTCACGTGTATCTCTAAATAAGGCATTCTGAACTACATCACTGGCAGTAGAAAATGTGACCAGGAATAAGCATTAATAAATATACTTCAGTAGTATGAACAGCTGTACAACTCAACCTATGAGTACTTAAATAAAAGACAATTTACACAAAGATTCAACGTGAAGCAAGCCAGAAACTGAGCACTAAATGTAAAGTGTTTAATGACAGGAAATTAATTGATACAGCATATAACATCTTATAAATACTATCATAATTCTGTTTGCCCAATGTAAGTTAATTTGCAACACTAAACAAGGAATAAATTAAGCTGCCAAGGTACAGGGATTGAAACAGTAACTTTCATATAATTTCCTCCACTGCCATTTGTATTTGATCCAATTTTATACTTGCACTGGAAACTCTTTAGCACAGAGACTATTAATTTTTCTTCCTAACAAGAAAGGTTAACACTCAACCAATTCTATTAATATAAACAAAGATATTAGGACAAAAGTGTAAATATATTCCCTAAAAATTTCTTTAGCATAGCATGACATTATTTATCTTAAATACATTGTGATATTTTCAAGCAGCTATTGATTGACAATATATCATCTCAGAATTTTAACTCCTTCAGGGATTCCTGGGTTAAAGACCACTTTGCTGCAGCCTACTTTTATGTTGATTTTTATCTTATTGCTTAAAACATGAGTGATTGCAGAATACATGGCTAATTCTGAATGTTGATAACAAGGTAATGCCTTTGCTGCTGCTGTTAAAGTCATTGACAGCTTTTTCTTTTCTCTCCCACTCTTTTGCTCCCAAGATAAGAGGCTCTCAATAACACAGAAAATCACGATTACAATATTATAACAGATTAAAGAAAAAATTGTGAGACTTGCCATACAACACTACCAAGAAGTGATACTCCACATTCCTCTTTTGTTTCCAATGAGAACATTTTAATTACTACTTCTTTAAATACCTCACAGAAAGAAAACCACACAAAAAACACAACAAAAATAACCTCACAGCAATCCTTGTCCAGGTGTTTTAGCAGCAGATCTAAGTTACCTTTTTTTTTTCCTGTCCTGTGTTCCCTGAGGGGAACCACACTTAACTCCCACTTGCCTCATCCTTACCAACAGAAATACATTAACAGAAATCTCATTATAAATGCAGTTAAAACAATAATAAACAAGAAGTCACCGCAAACAAAATCTGAAGTTCCTTTTGCTACTGTAAGAGATAATTGGGGTAGTTATAGCAGCAACACAGTTTCTAGCCTAAAACAAACTAGCCTTGCAGGCAAGCTGGGCAAAGACTCTTGTATAGTGTGCAGCTCTCAGATATTTCAGTGCAAGAACACTGCTCCTGCTTTGAGCTGACAGTGAGGCACTGGGGTACAGTGACTCTGGTAAATCTGAATTCCAGGTTGCTGTAGAAAGGAAATATTAGGCTATCAAGACAGACTTGAGAGTAGCCTGAAGCTTTACACCCAGCTCAGCCATGTGCCATACTAAAAGCTCTGAGAAGGACTTCTTGGGACCTATTAGCACATTTCCTCTCACTGTACACAGTAAGGTACCCTGAGGCTCTTGGGTGTAGGAAGATTTCAGTTCATAGCTACTAAAGCCAATAACATTGGGCATTTCTATCTCAAAGCAACCTTGAACACTGGCCATTTCTCAAGTCTGTTGCAGTTGGTGATCACTTTGCAATTCTGCAAAGTTGCCCTAATTTCCACCTCTGACATTGCCTTGGCCCTTCCCAGGCTGTGTGAAAGGCAGAAGATCTGCCATAAAACCAATGATGCAGTCTTTGCTTCATGTAGGATTTCCATTTTGCTCCTTTTTCCCCCTTGGCTCATACAGCTCAGTGGTACAACCAGGTATACATAGGAATATCTTAAATTTTGAAAATTAATGATGCTAGCTGAATGATCTAATGTGGGTTTGGAGTAAGTGGGTAAAAATGGAGTACTTTGATCACTGGACTGGAACAATTTGTGACATACAAACATATAAAACAAAAGATGATGAAAGAATCTGAAAGGAGGAAAGAGGGAGAAACACCTATAATTAAAAAGCTGGAGTGCAGATGGAAAAAGATATTTCATATTTTAAAAACACTGACTAAAACCTTCCAAATATTGTAACAAATGTATAAGTTGGTTGCAAATAACTTCTATCTGAATAGCTCCAAATCATTCATGGGAGTGTTAACTTTAAAAAGATAAAATTATCTTTTCTGTCCATAATGCAGTAAGTCTTCCCAACGGTAGGCATTTTCAAACACTCATTCTCCACTGCTTCCTGGAATCTTCCTAAAAAGTTTTTCTCTTGGTCCTACAGTTCCTGTAATAATTTGTTTCTGACTCAAAAGAGATTACCTGGGATAGTTGTACCTGCCATTCTAGCGTTCGTTTTGTTCATCCAGTTATGAAGGTTGATGGGAACAAAGACTATAATTTGTGTAAATAGATTCTCCCCTCCCTCCCCGTCTCTGCAGCAAGTCACTGAATGACTTGAAAATGCATAAAATAAAATCCCCTTAGGGCTAAAACTCTACTACATCAAAATTTCCACTACTTACTATAAAGCGGTTACATACTGTTAACAGTGGATCCTCTGCTGGAGATGTTTCAACAACAGTAACTACAAAACTTCTAAAGTAAACCAGAATTAAAGAGTACTATTAATCACAAACCTCAGGAGAAAAAGAAAAAAACAACAACAACAAAAGTTTAAATATAAGTATGATACTAATTATAATTTTTTCACTCAAAAGAAATGAAGGCTTATGCCATTCTAAACATCAGTTATTATAACTCTTGCTTCCCCAGAACAATGTTAATCCCAACTTATGTCCATGTAAGTGTGAACAGAACAAGAATTTTTTAACAATAGAGTTAGATATGAAGTATCAGGTCTTCAAAGTATCTCAACTTTGAATTATTTCCTTCCCCCTACCAAAAGTAGAGGGCATACCCCTTTCTGAATTCTCAAAGAATACCACCCTGTATAGCACTGAAAAGTGCCATTAGTGTAACAGTGACTTGATGAATTACTGCATCTTTTTAGTTGCTCCCCTACTTGGTCAAAGGAAATATTTTACACTATTTGCTCATACAGCCCTGTGTGTATCTCACCAAATAGCTGAGGAAGATACATCACAAAATATTCAGAAAGGTAAAGATATGACCTCCAAAACCTGCTTTGTGTAGGCATAAAAATTAGAAAATACCATACGAGAATAAAACCAAAAAGAAAAATCCCCATGATAACTTTAATAAGCACAATATATTTTGCAGAAAGCACTGAAGAATTTTGAAGAGGACCCAGACTACTAAGGTAACAAGTGGAGCTGAACCCACTGAAACCCACATTATTGTAGCAAACATTTTCAGAGTAGAGCTTTATTTTATAATCTAAACCATAACCATGACCTGAGAGATCAAACAGTCCCTTTTTAACAAGATTCAGATAGGACCTTAGCAGCAGCACAGTTAAGTTAGTTTAATGAATACTACAGAGTGCTTTATAAATAATGATCAATGTTTAAAATCAATGCTCTTGCAAATTGGAGCCAATGCAAAGGGGCTAGCACCAGAGTAAGATGATCCAATTGATGTATTTTGGATCTACTGAAATAAATCCATTTATAGGAGCATTTGCAGGATGACTAAGTTAAAAGAGCACTGCAACAGTCAGACCTGGCTAAGGGAACGCCTCCTCCTACTGACAATATTTCAAACTGATAAAAGAGCTGACCAAGTGCAATCAGTGCTGTGATGAATAAAAGAAAGCTTGGGACCATTAACATTAATGGGACTTGTGTGGCTAAATGCTCATATATTGTACTGAAAATTTACCCAATGGACCAAAAGATTTTTTTTTTTTTTTTTTTGCTTGTGCTTCCCCTTATCCCTGTACATTCCATACAATCAATTTAAAAATATTTGCAATGTAATATAAACTTCTAAAATAACTTCGCATGATTAATATCCCATGAGTCTCTGAGGGGAAAAAAGACAGGAAAAAAAAAGAATTACAGAGCACACTCAGGCTACTTGGTAGACTTGAGAAAATAGAAATGCCAGTTTTATAAACACAGATAAAACTGGCTGATCTAATATCTTTAGGCAGAGTGTCTTAGCCTTGGGGCACAATAACAAAGATGCTAGCACCTGCCATCTACAATGTGTATTAGGGAATGGCTAATAAACCGTTACCATATGAGAGCTGGGCAAAATTTTGTGGGAAGACAGAAATTCAGATCAAGTATACTTCTAAGAACATATATATCCAGAATATGATCTGGTTCAACAGTTTTCATTTGAAACGTTACAGCCTGTTTATCTTATCATAATTTATTAAATACTCACCATATACCCATGGCTGTACCAAAACAAGAAAAGGGTGTCACTATAATCCCAAGATCCTTCTGCAGTCTAACTTGACAAACACCACAGGATACCATCAGGAGTGAAGGAGCAGATTTACAGTTAACGTTGTTGAGCTTTTTCAGGAACACAGTTCCAAACTTCAAGTTTCAGTCATTTCAGCACAGACTGCCAAGATAGCAGCAAACAAAATCTGCCTTTTTCCATCCCTGACTAACAGAAAGATTGTGCCATGGCTTCTTTGACATGCATCTGGTCAACACATCACCCCATTTGCTCTGCACACAACATACTAACTGCAGAACATTAAGTCATAAATGCTAAATACTAATCTTCATGGCCACACCTATTCAAGATATCTCAAGTGCCCTTCTCATTATGTTGGTGACCTCTCTGAACATGGGCTGTTAGTTTCAGGGCTCACCAGAGCAAGACTAAACTCCCTCTGCAAGAATAAAGGCTATGGAACTCATTAGAGTAACACATCAGAACGATCACAAATGATCATGTTTTAGAAGACACTCAGGCACCATTTACAAACTATGATAAAAGTCCATTGTATCAATTGTTATTCTTATCCAATACATTGAATTGACTATTCCCTCACTTTCTTTCTTTTTTTCTGCTCAAAATGAAAATAACAAATTTTCTTCATCAAAGATGAGTAACTCTGTCTCAGTCTACAACTAGAAGGCCAGAAGCTCTACATCACAGTATAAGACAGACTTCAAAAATCAACAAAGAAACCAAATTTTCACCAAGAAATGTCTAAACTGGAGAGCAAATAAATGAATGAAAGCCAGACTTCTCGGTATTGTAAACTGAGAATCAAAGGACCATCTGCTTCGTTTAATAAAATCAGGTTGCAGAACTAGAATTTGTTAAAAGCTAAAAAGGGTTGTATATTGTATAAAATTATTCATATCCAATTTCTAATTGTGACGGCTTAATGTAGAAGGCAGCAGAATACCACAGAAAAATTCACTCATGACCCCCTCCCAGTGGGATGGGAGAGAGGAATGGGAAAAATAAAGGAGAACTCATAGATTGAGATTAGGACTATTCACTAAGATAGAAAAGGAAGACAAAAATAATAGTAGCGATAATTACATACATCATATATTTACAAAACAATTGATACACAATGCAAGTGTACCACCCACTGATCACTGTTTATTCTGAATATTTCAGAACAGAGTAACTCTGGTAATATCTGATATAGTTAAGACCAGCCTAGATAGCAATAGCATCAATAGTTGGTGATCACCAGATCAAAGGCCTTACTTAAATCAATAAAGATAGCTCCTGAACATTGATTACTATCCAACACTATAAAAATATAATTGCTTACCTTGAGAGGAGCAGTACAAGTGAAATGAAAATGTCATAAAAGGTCAATAATTATTTAAATTAAACTTACATCTTCCTTCATCCGATGGACCAACTCTAGCACGCACTAAAATGGTGATGATTTACCAGTTTAAAGAGACATATTAACATGTCAGCAAAGGGCTTAGCAGTAATTGGGTCAGCAATTTTAAGAAGTCAAGGTTCCAGGTTGTCAGCTTCTCCATTTACGTTCCCAATTAATCTTAAAGTATTATAGATCTTAAGTCAGTAAGCACAGATCTAACTACTTTCAATCAAACTCCTTTTGAGTACATACAGACATTGTTACTTTTTGAGACTTTTCTACAATACAGTAAGTATATCATTCTTAGAATCTCTTTAGATGAAAAAAAGCTGTGCAACAACTGCCTACTGAGATCAATGAATCCTCCAGTAATTTTGTATAGGGCATTTCTGTCATCCAAATTAAACTGTCCTTACACTAGACCAAAATTACTTGGCAGGCTTGCATTTTCATTCTAATATTTATGCTAGCAGCAGATTTCCGAATTCTCAGCCACTACACTGCACTGCTCCTTAAGGTAATAATTTTGTCCATCTACCTTTGCTTTACAGACCATCTGTCAATTCAAGTGCATTTCTTAGAAATTTTGAATAGCTTGAGAAAAGACGCAAATGTGCACCTTCATCTAATTATGCAAAAATATCTTGAAAAACAATTAGTTTTACAGGTACTTATTTTCAAAGTTGGAAAGGACAGCCTTGATTAGCCCAACAACTACAGATATGGATTACTCTTCAGAAGTCAAGATAACAAAGTTCATATAGCTAGCGCCTAAGTACTAATTATGTTCAATTATTAGTTTGTTTGTTTTTTTTAATATATATTTAGTGAAGAAAAATGCTAGCAAGTAATTCAACATTCAAATGACATGTTTTCTCATAAAAGCATTGTGTGCTGTATCCTGAGGATCCCATCCAATGATAAAACGTACCGTAGTCTTTAGATACTGTGCGTCTGTAAGATAACTAATAAAGACCTCAGCCAAACTAAAACACTACAACTTCTACAACTTCAGCATAGTCTCCAAGTCACTGCATTTAAATCACTAGTCATCTGAGGGAGAAAGTACTTCCAGCCCCAGTGGCTGCAAGATGGAATGGTAACGACACTTCTGCCATTCACTAACAGTTTTGCACTTCTTTTCTTAGATGAATATATTTTAGGGAAAAAAAAAAAAAAAAGAGAGAGAGAGAATACTCTATAAACATGTTTGCTTTGAGCCAAAAACCACTATGTGGTAATTAATTTACATCATTCTTAAAATTTAAACAACATAAGATTTAACTTGTCTCTGTTTTTGTTTTGTCGGTTTTTTTGTTTGTTTCTTTCTTTTAGCTCCTTCTTCTAATTAAAAGAGACAAATTCTTTAGAAGATCCTTCTTGGCCTCTATATTTCTATGAACTTGATCCTGGCCATGAAATTCTAATGGTGTGCTAGACACTAGAAAGAAAGGTGAAAAGTCTTGCTCGCAGACTCAGATTTCCCCTATTTAGTGTCTGTCATACACAAAAAGTAGACAACACCTTGAAGAAGACAGAAGAAAGATCAAATACATTATAACGGTCAAATTTGGAAAAAGCAAAGAAAGAAGCAAATCATGGATAACAACAAAACATGAAAAGAATTGGGGAAAACAAAGAAAAAAAAAAAAAACAGGAAAACAAGAGGAAAATGAAACAAAACCAGGAGGACCTATAACCACCAGTAAAAACTCTTCTTACCAATACAGTTGAAAAGATATGTTAACAGATACTACACACAGAATGCAGTCAAAAATCATGCTATTGATTCTTTGTGATCATTTAGTCAGTGTCTCTGATAGTTCAGATCAGAAAGAGATTTCATGAATATTAAAGATTATTACTCACTGACATCGATGTTAGTCAGCAGCGCTCCAAATGATAGATATGTCTGGCATTCTCCCTGACATCTTTTAAATTATTACTATTATTACTCAGATTAACTATTTAGTCAACATTAGGACTTTAAAAGTATATCCACAAAACTTACTAAGTAAAATAAAATGAAAATTGTAGGCAAAAAATAGTACATATAGAGGATGAATAATGACACAGTCTACAATTATATACAGACACATTTCCCATAAGATCTCTGCCTCGAGGATTTTATGATGTTCAGCAACTAAAACAGAATTCATGTAGCAAATAAGGATTTTGTGCATAGAAGCTTGTCTTATTTGATTTAGTGCTCTGAGGATGTTTGATGAAAGAGGAAGGGGAGTATGAAAAGTGAATGGACAGTTTCATTGCTAATGCCATTCAATGTCACTCTGAAGAAACCTGTCTCTACTTCTGCCACAAAGTACTTCTGCAATACTAAGCAAGTCACTTAACCCAAACTTTTCTGTTATTCACTTGTTACGTACTCATCTTTGGCTTTGAGCAACTTGGTCTAGTAGAAGGTGTTCCTGCTTGCATTTGAATACCCTACAGTGAGTGATCTGTGGAAGCTTTTTGTGTTCCTAATTGAACAGAGGTTAACATGAATAGAAATCTCCTAAATCTTGGGTCCTCTCTGTACAACTGAACACTCAACATTAGGATTCCATAACACATTCAGTCCTCTTCTTAATTTACTCAGCCTCCATTCATAATAAAATCAATACCAGTTCTGTAAAATCATAAACATATGTTTACAAAGTACTCGGAATACATCAACCAAAACAGCACAGGAAAAAACTTTAAACTCTGCACTTCCTGAGCTGATATACATAGTGAGACAGACATCAAGCCATATGCAGACTAGTAAAAAATTTTAAAAAGAAATAGCTTAAAATCTTCGAAAGAACTTGTTTTTAATTAAACAATGAGATGCAATCATAACACACACACACACACAAAAAAAAATAAATAAATAAAAAATAACAAGGCTGAATTAAGTTTGTACAGATTATTCAAACTCACTTTCCTAAATTCTAGGCACTTCATTATGCAATCCAATTTTTCATACATGCACTAATACAGACAGCCACTTTTTCGTCCAATTTGCCACAGCCTAATCCTGAATGATACTTTTGTTGTAATGGTATTACTCAGTCTACAATCTGATTGATTTTAGACCTTAAATACTGAATCTTAACACACTTAAATTTTTAATCCTTTAATTTCTCTATTCTGCCAGTAATTGATAAGGACAGTCACACTTAGAAGAGGTCTTAATTTAATCACTCTGGAAATCAATTAGAAGATAAAAACTTCCATATGTTATTATTATGACAATTTCCTGATCAAATGCACAACGTGATCATAATCAATGCACGACTCTTCACACACTTTTTGTCAATATATAATTCAGTAGTTACTCCTTCACCACTTAAAAACACAATAAAGGAAGGAACTGAGGAATTCACATCTCATAAGAAGGCATAATTTAAAAGCTCGGTATCAGTCAAACATAATGTCTCAAGTCATCAGATGAAATAACCCTTTGCAGTAATAAAGGCCAAATATGGGCCAGAAGGCATTAATTTCAGATGAAGCATCTCAAGCACTCAAGACAGTACTAGACTTCTCCTTGTGGAAGAGATTATTCTTTCATACTATTGGCTCAAAGCTTGCTGAAGGACACAGATAAACAAGTCCAAGCAAGTCCAAACAAGCCCAAGACCCTCTACAGAGTTCCTACATCACAGAATTATAGAACCATTAAGGTTGAAAAAGACATCTAAGATCATCTAGACCAACTGTCCACCTACCACCGATATTTCCCACCATGTCTCTCACTGCCACATGCATACACTTCTTAAACACCTCCTGGGATGGTGACTCCACCACCTCCCTGGGCAGTCCGTTCCAGTGCTCAACCCCTCTTCTGCAAACTTTTTCCTAACATCCAACCTGAATCCTTCTGGCACCACTTGAGGCCATTACCTATCCTATCAGTATTTGATGTGGACACAAGAAAAGTAAAAGAAATACCAGACCTATAGGTACATTTCATACATAGAAACTCATCTGGCATAAAATGGTTTGGAGTAGAAATAGTAACACTGTCAGAATGGTTTATTAGTTTGTAAAAAAACAAACTTAGCAACAATTCCTATTACCCTTGACTACACCTGCGTGCTTTGAAAAAAAAACTGTAAAAAAAAATAACTATTCTGCCAGTTTTACAGAGCACAAGCTATGTGATACATTTATGAAAATCAAAAGACTCAGTTCTGTAAATGTTTTGCACAAACAACTAAAACTGTGATCTAGTCTGGCAAAGGGTTTTGGACTAATTCAAAGCATTAGGACTAATTCATGCTCTGAAAGTTGACATGCACAAGCAGAAAAGTTTGTTTCAATCACACAGTGAAGAATGTCACACAACAAATGTCAACACCAGAGACAAGAAGCAAAAAACAAACAAACAAACAAAACAAAAAAACTTGCAACTGTATGCGAAAGCTTGGGCTGTGTTGCTGATCCATTAAACTGAAAAAGGGAAGCATGAGAAATACTACAGAAAGAAGAATCTTTCTTTTTGTCTAGTGGTTACCATAAATCTTTTTTAAAATAAAAAGATGGAGAAAGCAGATACTTGATATTGATAGAAAGTATGTCTGTGCCTAAACAAAACCAGTTCATCTTAGTGAAAATATTGCCCCTGTAACACTGGCAAGGTCAACATCAGCTTGGCTTATCTGCTGCCTATGTCCCTATTGTGCACGTTAGAAAATGTTTTAAGATGTTTTCTCATAAAGCAGCAGAGTTCACTTTGTTGTACTGGATCATTCCTTTCTCTCGAGACACAACTCCTCACTCCCTAACTTTCTTGGGATTTGGAAGGAAGGAAGGAAGAAAGGAATGTGTTTTTCAAGATCTAACTGTGAATTCATGTGAAGTACTAGGACTAAATCCTAGCTAAAATGTCTGTGCAAACGGTTATCAAGCAGAAAAAAAGGCTAGTTCCCTTTCTTACTGAAGCCAGACACTTCATGGTAATATAGACAATATTTTATCTTACTTTCTTCCCCTGAATATCAAGATATGGCCACAAATTTTTCAAGACAAGAGGAGAAAATGTAAGAACTTAGCATAAAAAATAAAAGCAGGACTAAGGGGAAGTCTATGGTAGCAACCTAGACAGAAAGGAAGCAATAAAATACATGCTTGAAGAACTCTTCAGTACATGATTTCGTAAAACAGTCTGGAAAAATGAGTGACATTATCAAAAGTTACTTGAAATAGAAAGCGTGTTCCCCAAGTCAGCTAACACGTTGTTCTCTCTTCCTTTCTCTCAGTATTTGACAGCTGTGTGTAAGAATTTCATTTGTCATAGTTTTCCCCCAGAAAAACTCTACTTTCTTCAGTTCAGCATAATGAAATAAAAAAGGATGGTACTCATAAAGCTCGGTACATAAGGAAAAAATGCTGACATAAAGCCAAAAAAGGTAAAAAGTCGATTTATCTTTTCCTTTTCCAGTTCTATTCATTCTTTGGGGTAAAGCTGAAGAAAACAAATATAATACCATTTGCCTTAGAGTTGTGCCTATGAATTTGGGAAACCAGAAGTCAGTCAGCCTAACCTTGGTCACCAAGGACACCATGCACTGTCTTCATGGAGTCCATATTCAGGCTCGTGATTGAGAAAAGTTAATGTGGATTTACTAGGGGCAAATTGTTCCTGAGTAGCCTGATAATTGCCTTCTATGATGGAAAGATTGACTCAACAACCAAAGGAGGAAGTAACCAGTCTTTGTCTTAGCAAGTGCTTCAACGTATTTTCTAACAATATTCTTGGCATTAGGCTGCCTGGAGATAGAGAACATAGGCAGACTATTAAAGTAGGTTAAAAAAAAAATAAAAATGGCTGAACAGTTGGACTCAAGGCCTGTGACAAGTGGCACAAAGCCCAATGGGCAGTATTTCCCAGAGAGTGTTACTAGGACTAATTCTTTTTAACAGAATACATTAGAATGAATCCCTGCTGAAGGGAAGAAATGTACTTTCAAAAAGCTTGCACATGACAAAGAATTGCGGGCTGCAGTTGATGCACTGCAATTCAGAAGAATCATGACAGGCTGAAGAAATGGACTGGTAGGAACCTTGTGAAATTCAACATAATTCCCAGATTCATTGGCTTAATCTGAGTTTATAATAGGATATAGGTTTGGAAAACATTTTTAAAGGTCAAAGAATCAATCCACTTACTCCAAAGCATAATCAGTTTTACCTAGGCTATTCCTGAGAGATGTTCATCCAGCTACTCTCTAACATCTCCCAAGCCAAAGCTTTAACTCCCACAACCATCCATTCCTTTTCTAAATTAGTACTTCAGAAAAATTTACTTCTGACAAGACCATCTCCCTTTCCACATTTTAAGCTTATGAGTCTATTGCCTCTGCACTTACAGTAGATAACTTCATTCTGCTCCTTTAAAGCACACAGTTTTACATTATCACGTCTCCTTCTAGTCTTTATTTCTATAAATAAATAAATTTAGATTTTCCTCTTAACATTTCTTTTAGAGCTTCAATCCTCTCCTTTTGCTTAGTTTTCAGCTACTAACATTCCACACCTCTGGGATGCTGGAAAAGGACTGTTTATTTGGCTCCATATGCTATTGAAAATGCTTGTGACTTCTACTATGAAACACTTGCGCAATACTATTTAGAATGGAATTTGTCTCACATTACTGCAACAAGAGTTCTCTGTGATGAAGAGCTACATGGAGATCAAATTCCTGAATGACCACAGCCATTTTCAACTCTTCTTCTCAGTTCAAAGGTAAACAATGTTTTCGCAACAGCAAACTCATTATGAAACACCATTTCTGTCAAGATTTTCAACTCTGAGAAATATGTGAGTACCTGATTCAGAATTTGGACATAAAAACACTAGCACAGATGCATTTTTTGCTGGAATACTCATTTTTAAGACCATTTTCTGACATGAAAAATGCCACTGTAAAGAGCTCTACATGTAACGCCGAACATCTTACCTCATAGTTATTTTCTAATCATTGCAGGGCTGAGTTTGTATCATGTAGAGATTGGCAAAGAGTTTGCACTGCAGGCAAAATATGTCTTTTTATGCATCCTACTGAAGTAACTTACTTCAGACAACTTTGATTTAAAGCAAGGCCCAACACTAAGGTTTCTTTAGAGAAGACTGAGCTTTTTAATATGTGGATAGCTTCCTTTTCACAGCAGCGGCATCCAAGAGGAACCACATTAAAATAACACTAGTTAATTCAACAGTTTTGAAACAGCACAATGAATCCTTCACCCATTGAAAAAAAAATAAATAAACAAAACAAAACATATTTTCTCACTAAATAAAGAAAGGCTTCCTTTCTGCATAGATGTATAATTCTAAATCCTGAAATTGAGCTCACAACATTTTAGCAATCTATGATGTATGCACGGAATATTTGCTCCTAGAGAGAATATGCAATATTACTTATAAAGCCCACAACAATGACAGCAAATTGTCAATTTATATTCAGTGTTTTATTTGAGAAGTGGCCTAATTTTGAGAGGTCAGAAGGAACCTTCCACACTTCCATCATTCTACTCTTTGATTTCTATAATTAGTTATCTACAGCTCATAGCCGCACATCCCAGTTTAAATCCAAAGTTATTCAGATTTTGCTTGCTACTGAACAGAAGTTATATGATTTTATGAGCCAAATCAAAGTCCATTTGGGAAGACATTGTATTCACATTTTCATCAAATCATATGGGCACCTGTGAGGACACAATTAGTGTTTAGTGAGCAGCAGTCAAGGCAAGTCCAATGTGATGAAATAAAAAAGGATGGTAGAAGTGCTGTCATATCTATCACAACAATAATTTCTAATAGTTCATAGGCTTGTGCCTGAAATCAAAGGAAGTAATTTGACTTCTCATATTGTTTTGTTCTGTCTCATCTGTTTCCTGGGGATGACACTCAGCTCAACCATGAGATCTTAAACAGCCTTCCTCCACCAAAATTCCAGTTCTTCCTTCTGAAGAAAATTTAAACCCACCCAAGGCTTAAAGCAAGTGCAGATACTAAGTCTCCCTTGTTACAAAAGAAACAAAACTAACAGGCTTTTAAAAGGAAAGTTATACAAAATTACAGAAGGAGCTTCTTTCTTTTGTGGTAACTTTAGGAGCAAACAGTTTTCATACACATACCCCTACAGATGCCCTGAGTTTGACTTCATGGAGCCCAACAACCTTCACAGTAAAGAGATTTTTTTTCACTCACGTATCCAACAGTTAGTAATTTACATCCTTTCTAACTACACCAAAACCTATCCTATCAGTTCAATCAAAGACTTTCTCCTTTGCAATGAGGAAATCGAAGGAAAGATTCAAGAAGAATATATGTAATCCATGGCCGTACCTTAAACATCTTAGTTGCTGTCTGGAAAACACAAGTTCAGATCCTGAATCCCAAATATTCTGGGTTCAATTTGCAATCTTAAAGTGAGTTGCTCTTTGAGCCCAGAAGTTCTTTAGCTTTGTAAGAACTTACTCTGTCATCTACTTGCAAAATAAATTCTTGAAACTAAATTAACTTTTCACCAGTCCTTACAGGCTTAATCCAGCATACCCACTACAGAAAAGAGCACTGCAGTTATTGACAAGATTTTCTATGAAGTTTAAAAAACAGCAACTCTGTTTCTGTAACACAGAGTAACCACCAATATATTCAAGGGGGTGCACACCTGCTTTCTCAGAGAGTCTTGTTTTCAAAGAAAACATGATGTGATCCCCTACTCCCCATGAAACAAAAAGATGAAGTTGCCTATCTTCTGGAGATATTTACATGTTATGAATCCTGAAGAGAAGGTAGTGCCTGAAATTAGAACTAAATATGATCCTAAGCAGGACTCATTGGCACAGGTCTTCATTCATATACCTGTTTTTATTTCACACACCTCAAGTCCTGACCTTCAATCAAAGAGCAATCTTGCCAATAGATCCCGTCACTAGAGGAACAATACAAGTACAATTTGAATTTAATATTTTTAGACAATCTACAGTTCTTCAAATTCCAAGAACTGTGGCAGAAAACAGATCCCATGTGTAGGGAACAAATTAAAGCTTATGGAAACCTTGATTTAAATCTTTCCCACTATGGACTGGGTAGTCCAGTTGGGCCCACATTCAGAAAGGTAATTGAGCACCAAACTTTAATTAAAATCTGGCAGGGATCTGGACAAATACCCTAGCTTGTTCTCTGGTTCTTCAGGTATCATATCATAGTATCATAGAGAGACCACAATCCAAACGAACAATAAATTGTGTTTATTCAGCCAACAGGTTCCAATCTCAAGGGAGCTTTAACATCTTCTTTGAATCCATCTCTTCAAATTCTCACAAACTACCACCTCAAGAAGCCTTGCTCATAGTATCACACTGTACAACAAAACAGAACACCAGCCTGAATCAGCGCTTGGACAGACAAGCACTGGGCTTTCTTAGTCATAGACAGGCATGTTAACAATCCATGTAGAGCATCTCCCTTTTTCTCAGCACTCTCAGAGACTTATGAGGAGGATACCTGTGATACCTGTAATTACTTGGCTGGTTAAACTACTTAACTATAACTCCAGTGATGGGACTGACAAGAGCTCTAGTGAGAAAAAAAAATGTAGCTCAGTGTTTACATATTAATGAAAGAAAAAGAAAAAAGATGGCTAATATTATTATTATTTTTTAACTAAATATATGGTAAAAGGTGCAAACTAATGTCAGAAAATCTATGTAGCCATTTGGCTGAGGAAAAGAAACCAACAGCTGCTCTCATAGACTCCTGCACAGAGACAGGTTTTGCAAGTCAACATGATGTCAATATTTAACTAACACATTATCACTTGTTATTATTACTCCACAACCAATCGAGTAAGCACCTAGCTAGAAAATAAAACAGAAATGCTCTTGGACTTTTTATTGTTTTAAACATCAGATTCACTGTGTGATCATAGTGAAGGTTGTTTCTGTTTTATAGACAAAGAAGGCTGTTTTTGTTTTAAACAAAAACTGGATTCACACACACATACCAGCAAGTAACGTGATACATGTGATCCAACAAAACTGGCAAGTTTATCTGTGGTGATCCAGAAAATTAAGCTACATCAGCTACTGAGTTTGCTTCAAATCTCTGGGGTTCTTTCAGGTGTCAACAATACTGCATGCTTTTTGCAGCCTTAAATCATACCAATCAAGACTCAGCACCAGGCTAAGCTGTATCACTGTACAGTAGTGCTTCAATATCATCATCATGCAATGGAACACATGCTGCGGCTGATATCCAGATTCCTTAAGAATTTTCCTTTGCTGCTATAAGCTAATGTATGTGTATATACACACACATACACACCTTTTGCATACATTTCTAAAATTAAAGAAATAAATCTTCAGCTTTACCATTTTTTCTTATTCTATTAAAAAGCCATGTTCTATGCACATCATTGTAGTATTTCAGTGACAGACCGCTACAGCACCTCAAACACAAAAGTGGATTTATCTGGATGTTTTTCCCAGAACTGTACTGTTTATATCTTTGGTTTACCCATGAAGTGAAGACATCAGCAAAATCTGGGAATCACAGGCCATAGGAAAGCTGGTCTGCAAAAATCTCAAAGACTCATAGATCCAAAACATATACCTAAACAAAAATAGAGCAGTCTAAAAAGAGCACACTTCTGTCAGTTTGGCAGTATTTTTTCTTCCCTTGACTAAATTATCAAGACAATACAAGTGATCTGAACACAGAAAAGTGCTCATGAATACTTGCACAACCTCAGAAATTGTCAAAAAGAGATGAAATAAAACACGCCTGAGTATGCACAGCAAATTCATTGAGAAGTTTTGATCCCGGATGAATAAGTCACATCCATCTTATATTTACCACAAGGAAATGAGTCAAATACACAGCAGCATTCACCATCATCTACATCTCTAAGCCTAAAGCCAAGGGAACAAATCCCACAAGTCCAATAATGTTTTCTACAGGCTTTTTATGTGACAATCAAAATAGCCTACACATCACTAACAATCACATTATGTTGTAAATTAAAACTCACGTATTTTACCATGGAAATGTTAAAAATAATGACAATAAATTGTTAAACAAATGCAGAGTATAATTGATATAATTTTTTTTTAAAGTCATTTAAACTAATTTACCTGTAAAGTAAGCATTGGCAGGGAGGGTCGAACTGGCAAATCTGTAATAACCATTTCCTGGGAAACGGACTCCTTTTGCTACTTCTGTATTCCATGTAGCTAAAGATGAATCCATCCTTTCCACCTGGTAGGTGGGAGAAGGTCCATTAAGTTCTTCAGGTTCATTCCAGCTTATCTTTACCATTGTACTGTTTATTCCTTCAACATGAGGGGCACCAAATTTTCTCGGAGCTGTGCATTAAAACATATAGATATATGCATTTAGGAATTATAGGAAAAAACTTTTTCTTATATTTAACAGTTTTCCAAAAACATCCAGCTTCAGTTTCTAGTCCCCTTAAGAACACATTTCCAAAGAAGCTTCATTAAAAAAAAAGAATTCTTAATTCTTAAAGGAACTTAAGCTTTCAGCTTCACAAGAAGTGTCCTGTGCTTTAGGCTTTGTACAATTTCTGTATTTCCCCCAATGAGTCTCTCAAGCTGTACTCAAAGGAAAGCACCTATCTGTATGACTTCCAGAACTGGAATTGAATGAGAGACCAAAGACTCATTAATTAAGTCTTCATAGTATCATAGTATCGTGTGAGTTGGAAGGGACCTTAGAGATCATCGAGTCCAACTCCTGGGTTTCGAGCCCTTCTGAGTAGCAGAGCAGCAATTCTACCACTGCGCCACTGGAGGCACACGTCTTGTCTTGCTACATCTCGGCAGCATGGTGTATAACAATACTAGTCCTTTATCACTAGATGAACTTATCCTAGTCAACAGGAGCAGAACAGCTATTAGGCTGAATAATGAAGGCCTACAAGATCTTTTTCTCTTTATGGCATGTGCACAACCCAATAAGAAATTAACATATGTTCAGAAAATTATTTAGTTCAAGAAAACACTTGCTTCTAAACTTCTTTCCACCATCACTGGTGTGCAGTAAGACTCCATGTAAGACTGTGTCTGTGAGGCTATGAATATATATTTAGCTTTATGGTATTACAATAGTCCTCCTACCAACAAAACCAATATGCTGATTCTATTACAAGACTTGATAGATTTTGTCACTCTGTAGCTGAATTCGAAACAAAATATATCTTTTTATACTTTTTAAGTACTGTACAGTAAGCCACTGGAGGGCAGCAAGATCTATTTGGTTAATGGCATAATGGCCATACAGGTGGAAAGGAATGGTCCAGCACTGAAACAGTAAATGATGTCATCTGGAGAAGGAGTACAAGAACACTTTACTATCTATTTAATCTCTACCTATCTTACCTTTCCTTTTTTACTTCCTCTTTTTTCCATCATAAAGGATTTAGAAACAGAAAACTTCATTTGTAACCAAGAAGTGAAATACAATGACAACTTGTAAAAATTATTTGTTCCCATAATGACATAGTAACGAGCAATAAACGCCTCTCACGAACAATAAAACCTGAATTAAAATATGGGTCTTCAAAATCTGACATTACTTCACAGCACAGCATTGTATATAGGGAGATCTTTAGAGGAAAAGAAATTGCTTCATTTACAAGGAATTAATAACATCCTTTTAAACATTAGCGCATTTCCACAATAATTTACATATTTTTCATTTTTCCTATTTGCCTGTAGCATGTTGCTACCTTTTTCTTTCTTTCCCCTCCCTTCCCCCGACTTGATAAATATTCTTCTTGGAGAAAACAGTGAGTGGGGGAACTGGGAAGCTGCCAGTGACACTATATGCCGTAAATTCCTGCTTAGGCATCATTTATGACTTCACAATCTAATTAGTATCTCATGCTATGTTAGAAATTTACAATGTCAAAATTGAAGTAATGCAGCGTGAGGTCATAAGCTTTCCTGCATAAGTAGGGCACAGCACTAATGAATTGTGGTATTAATGCACAAGTTTAAATAGAAAACATGTCTTCACAATGAAAACTTCACCTTTGGAACGATCTGGTGTACGTCAGCATTTTAAATGTGAACATAAGAGGTTGAGCCCTTCAGTTTGGCTTCATGACGGTAAAACGGAAATGATAAAATTCATTATTTCTAAAACACATACAGCTAACGCTCATGACAATAACTGCACCTTCCATATCTTCTTTTAAAGTCTAGTATTAATAAACGGCAGATAGTTGGACCATAATTATGGCATCTCTGGTACCCAAACCTGAAGCTTTTATGGGGCTTATGCAATTAACTACTTAAATGCATCGTAACACTTGCTTCTCTGACAGGGAAGTATTGATTTTTTAATCATTTTCAAGTCTCCTCCAGCACAAATAAATGTACTACAGTTACAGTTAATGCACTGTGTACACGCATTAAACACTGGCATGACACAATTTATTATTTTGTGATATATGGAATAGAAGACTACCCTTTTAGAAAGTAACATTCACGCTGTAACATTAGTATTTAAACTAGAGCCTCATTAATGCTTGAGAATTCTTGTGCATCAAGACAATGGAAGACTACACACAATGTTACATCAGTCAAAAAAGGAAAACCCGGGGAAAAAAAACAAAAACTCTTCACATGCACAGACAGCACAGAGAATAAATCCACAGCACTAAGAGCAGCGTGGTACTAAACACCGAAATTAAAAATATTCAAGACTAAAAGATACACTATATATTTTCCTAAAGGTGTCACTGTGGTACCTGTAGCTACTTTCTGAAAGATGAATCGACTACAGTTTTACCTACTTAATTTTTTTTTAGTCACGTTCTGTTAAGACACATCTGTCAAAATAATGAGTGCACTACATTTTACTGGATTCAAAGTCACATTTTGTGTATTTTAATTATGTAGTTTTAATGTCTTGCTATATAATACATATTTAATATATTATAAAGCTAGAACAGTATTTAAAAGTCTATGATTGCTGCATGCCATTGTGTAGCACAGGGCGCAAAAAAGACCAATAAAGACAGATGGTCCATACACTTACATTGAAGTCATATATCTAAATATAGATGTTGCTACACAGGTCATTATAAATAAGCCTTTCCCATGTGTGCATGCACACACATGTACACAAAAATGAAGTTGGTAAGTAAAGAGCAGTTAATTTTGTTTTGTTTGAAATAATATCATTTTAGTTTTAGACTCCAAGACAGATGCCAGCATTTCACTCTGAACAGATGGTAATTCCATCTAATAGTGCATCTCTGTATTAGTAAGGTCTGTTGTGTATACAAACAGTAATAAACACTAGGTAAGGATCAAAATAAATTTTAATTGTTGACATTAAATTCTGGCAGCCGCGGTTCTAAGGATACAATACTCTTTTCTCAAGTCTGTCAGGTTTACTAATACAACTGCTAAAGCTTTCCCATACTCTGCCAGATTCTTGTCCCAGAAATAACATATTTATGGCATGACTAAATTTAACAGGTTTAAGTGTGTTTGAATAACTACTGTTCAGCATATTGTAGGTAGATATTTGAGGACCTTTCCACAGAACACTTCAATTAGCCATTCTGAATCACTCAGAATGGTAACAATACCAAAAAAAACGATTTTCAATAATCGTTCATTTGCAGTCAAAATGCACACATACAAATTGAAACAGAAACTCAAGGACAAAAACATCAAGACTGCATTTTATCATCTTGGAGGTTTGCTTGCAGGTGAAATTACCTAGCCTAGTTAGTGGTCATCCATTTCATTTTTGCTACAGTTCAGAGTAGTCATGAATGAGGCAGTCATAACATTTCTGATGTGATCTTTTATTTCCCTGCTCTTCACAACAGTATCAGCCATTCAAATGGTAATGGTAAAAAAAAACAATACTTACACCTATGGATGATCTTTTAATTTTTAGAAAATTCTTTAGAGTCTGTTCTGGAATTCTCCCCAAAACAAACAAACAAAAACCCTCACACCCCTAACAACATCAAAAGAAAGTTTAATAACACGGCTATGCTACAGTCATATTTCTTTAAAAATAGATGTACTACACAGTATTTTTTAAAAATGGTGAAAAATATATTGCTTCCACCATATGGGACAACCAACGACTCACCAACCGATTTAAGATGCAGCATATTGAGCTGACCATATGTTACAGTGCTGTTGAATGGCTGAGTGATTCATGCCCGTCACATTCTAGTATATCAATTAAAGCTCCTTGAAGTCTGCATGATTTGTGTCTCTGTTATTAAACCCTGCTAATTCATCCCACTTACACATCTGTTATAAATCTCTAGGAGTGCTGCATGATTCATGGCAATCTGTGAGCATGGTACAGCAAATTCTTCTCCTTGTAATTAACAGTAAATTGTTTTACTGCCATGCAATGAATTTTTCAGTTATATTGCAAATGAACTCCTAAATGCACGGTTCTTTCCTAAGAACTGACTTATATCATTAGGCAATTAAAAAGTATTGCTTTGAACCAAAAGCTTTTAATCAAGAGAAGTACAACTTAAACATAGCTTTAAACCTTACAAATTTGATATAGAGGGAAAAGAACAAACTGAGCTATTTTCTGAAGTACAGTGTGCCAGGAGGGGAGGAGAAACAAATAACTTTTCAGTCCCTGCTATTTCCCTGAAACTCAAAGTGTATTTTAACTACAGCTTGCACACTTGGCAAGACAACTTTGAGCAGACACTGTTTATCTCAGAAGTTACCTAAGTCATCTGTCATTACCAAATCTCTCAGATTACTTTACACTTTCCTAATTGTAAAACAGCGTCTTTATTCTTGAAATAAATAATTGGATAATTAGCCAGGCTGAATCATCAGAGGATTCCAATGCTGTTCAAGTGTACTTGTCAAAGGTGAAGCAAATTCATTCCAGCTTTGCCTCTGCAGCCTTCTGAAGAGGCTTTGATTTTTTTTTCCCCGTTACATTCTTGGCAGCAGCCTCAAATTCATGAGTCCATACATCAAGTCAGTAGTTTAACAACAAATGAAATTAAATTCAAAGAAGGGAAACTAATTGAAGGACAGCAACAAAAGTGTTTGGTAATGTGCTTTTTAATATGGCATGCCACATTTGCATGATAATTTTTCCTTTTTAGCATGGAGCAGAAAGTGACTAGCTTAATGAGGGATTATTCAAGACAGGAATGAACAAAATGCATTCATAACTAAGAACAAAGATTGTATTATGAAACGGAAACAGGCAACTGCCGAGAAGTAACTGGATGATTGGTTTATGCATTATGAATAAAAAGGTAGAAAAATATTTATATTAGTATTCGCTAATGACTATATATACAAGATTGTTGTAATTAAAATTATAAATTAACATATTAAGAGTGCTTGTTTAATCACTTTGGGTCCTATTCACAATGAAGAGACTTATGTACATGCATGCAAAACAATCTGTGTTTTCAGGCCAGCAGCAAATGGCCCTCTCATTTCTCTTCTGCAACAGAAGAACATATACATTACTAATTACCTGTTTAATGGGCATTTGTGATTTTAAAATTGAGGCATAGCATTTCGTAGACAAGTAGTCTATAACAGGCATAAACAAATGCTATATTGCCATGACAAACGGGTTAAGGTTTTTGAAAAGGGCTTGCTCTGTACCTTATTCATGAATGGAAAAAAACAGACAAATAACTCAGATTAAAAGGGTAATCAAAAAGAAAATGACATCAAGGGGTGCAAGACAGCCCAGAAAGCCCATCAGCATCATTACCCCAGTAAACCCAGAGGCAACTCCAAAGCCACCAATACAACTACTTGAAAAGTCTGCCAAGAAGCCATATGCAGCTGGTGCTGGAAAAATATCTTCCACAAATTAGCTTCTGAACCCTATAATTGCCATCAAAAGCAAAGGATCACTAATACAATGTGCTGTGGTAAATGGCAGCAATCACAAAGCCATACTTTGGTGTCTCTTAAAAAAAATAAAAAAATAAAAGGTTTTTAAATGAAGTTGGGAAAAAAAAATGAAGAAGGGCAAAGGAAAGACGAACTTAATTACAAGAAATAAGCTCAGTCACACAGTAGTTAATGAAACATAGCTGTATAGATTGTTTAAGGCACACTTTGACAGATATAGAGAAGGGTTAGATAAGCAGTAGTACTGGTCCAAGCACTTGTACAGCTAATCCCATCCTGCTGAAATGTTCTACATTAATGGGAATAAAAAAATGTTTATCCATCTGGCTGAAAAATTTGGAAAAATCTGGAAAATTTGATGCATCTTTTGTCATGGTAAATGCTGCAAAGAGTAATGCAAATAATAACTTCATGCAAACATATCATGAAAATATCACTACTAAGGGAACATGTCCTTCACTGGTACTAGTAGGTGTAATTTTATTCATTTCAAGGTACCAGTTCACAATCTTCAAAACTATGGAATATGCATCTTAGTTTAATATTAAGTCTGATCAAGAAAGTATAAGTATGATTTGAGACAACACACATACTCATGACTGAACATAAGCAAAGAGAGGGTACTCCAAAAATCTTTGTGCCAGGGCATGGAGGGTGAGTGGCACACAGTGCCACTAGAAAGGCCATTTTAATTTCATTTTGGACTGTTCAGAGACTTGAAAGGCTATTAATGGACTAAGATTTGATCATCTGTTTTTACAAATAGTGGGACCTGCTTTTCTTAACCATCTTCCAAGTTCAAACATCCTTTGACCAAATGTCATCACAGAAGTATTTTTAATTTTCTGTGAAAATACAGATTTCCAATATTTTCCAAAATTGAACTTGCACACAAAAACTGGACATCATTAAACAATTTTCTCCAGAAATGAAAAATGTGAAAAGATAAAATGGCATGTAAACTATGAATTTTTTACTGCTTAATTTGTAAGAATTTAAGACACTGCATTAATATGCTTTAAAAACAAAAAGACTCTGCTTTCAAGACCTACCTTAGTAAGCAAGAAATGCTACGAGGCAAAACAGCTAACAGATCTGGATGTGTTTGTTGTTCTACTCTGTATTCTTCTGTCTTATTTAATGTGAAATGTCTCTAAGAATTAACACAACCACGGAGGAGGCGGTAATAAGCTGTCAAGTATAACTAAGCTATTGTTTCTGATTCTTTTAATAAATGTATAAATGCAAAGTTGGATCATTTGTAGTAATAAAGTGTGCCATTAGGTCACACCTTTGTTTCCATGGTTATCAACTTAGACTGGACCTCAGTTCCTTGCATGGCTATGTGCTCTAAGATAAAGTCATACAAGATGCTGTAGCTGGCCAGCTTGAAACCTTGCTGAGCTACTGTATGAGGAAACATCTTCATAGTAACATTTCAGGAAGAGAGAAGACTGACAAAGCAGTCTTTGCTCTTAAAAAAGATCCTTCCTCTCTGTTCCGTATGAATGCTTATTTTATTCTGAATCTGTAGGAAGTTAGTACACTAGAAATCCCCTGATGTGGCTGAAATTAGCTCAGAGACTGATTTTTTTTTAGGTTGCACAGACACAGGTATACAGCTTATTAAGTATCATTTCCTTAGGGAAGAATATACATACATATCTGCAAGATATCTTAAATTTCAGGGGTTAAATAAGCATTTTGAAAAGAGCAGGCCTCCAATTTTGACACACAAATATGCTATGTAGCTATGCTAGTCATGCACAAAAATCGTGCAATTCATTCTTTGTGGGTTAAGCAAGGCATCACATAGTACGTATATTTTGCATGCCTTGTTATACAAATGAGACAGATTAAAAATAAAGCATCAGAAATGATTGAGCTCAGCAATCCTGATGTACAGTTACAGCTTAGTTAAACAGGTCAACATATATATCCATATGTACATATAACTTGTAGTTAAGAGAGTATAGCACATATCCTATTGATTGCCATAATATAATAATGTACCTCAAATGTTTGTTGAAAATGTTGTTAACGATAAATAATAATTAAGGAAGTCACTATGTATTAATACAACATCTATTCTTGTCACTCTGCATCAGACTATGATAATTTAAATGTTATTAAGAAACTGCATGTCAGATTTGCACTTAGATATAGATAGTTTCCTTACCAGCTGCCAAAGTTTGCCCCATTCCTGGCTCACTGGTAACGCAACCAATTTGATTGCAGAGAGTAATAGTGAAGTTGTATGTCCTGTAAGGTTTTAATCCTGTTGCTATATAGGAAAGTTCATGAGCCTCAGCTATGTGTAAAACCTGCCAAGCAAAGAAATTAGAAGGTAACAGTTGGTTAATAATATTTTCCTTCCTATTCATTAATAAGATATTTGTCTCTTCATTTGTATGTGGAAAAGCTTGCAAAGACCAATTGAGGGAAATATGTATTTCGGAAAATCTTAACAAGCTAGGATTTAAACAATAATACTTCCCATCACACTCTTTTATGAGGTGATAAGACAGGTCCTGAGTGGATAAATGAGGAAACAAAGTTACTGCCTCGTAAAACTGTGTGGTGGTGCAGTTATCACTACAAACTGTACAGCTACAACCCTGGTGATGAGGATGACACTCTGAAGTGGTGAAACCTGACCAAGCACCGAATGTTGTAGTTAAGAGGCTCTAAGAGTAATGGGAACAACTAATGCCTATGAACCTTTGAATCTACTTCATTTGAATTATTTCAAGTTATTAGTTATAGGGAAAGTCTGTAAGGTGTTATATGTTGGATAATTTCTTTATCGGATGATTATTTACACAAAAAATCTTGCTAGCCTGAGATCAAAAGCAATTCACAATTATCTACCGTGTCAAAAGCTGTAAAAGCAAGGTAAAGTAATGTAGCCCCCATTTTATAGACAAACAATCTAAGGCCAATCTGTGGCTAAAATTCAGTTCTGAGCTAAGGGGTGTAATTTCAGAGGATCAGTTCTACTCCTACACTCTCAACATATAAGACGTTTCTTAGCTCAATCATCAGCTTTTCGCTTACTATGACTGCTTTGGTATTTGTTTTCCAAATCCAGTCACTCAAAAATAACAAGATTCTTTTAAAACCATTTGTTTAACTGTTATAAAGTTGTTTTTCCTGCTCTGTTAGGTTTCCCCAAAGACCTGTCCCCTTTTTTATGCAGAGGCCCAGACAGTTATCTTATTAATGTAAGAACAGACTCCTCAAAACAACACATCATTAAGGATTTTAGCAAACATAGCGATATAACAAAGTCAGACCTTGCAAAGATCAAGGTAAGTGTTGCTCAGACTGATCCCTCCTAATTTCAAATCTTCATCATCAGTGAAAAGAAATCATCTCAGGAATATAACTTTAAACCCAGTAATGTGTAACATTACAAAACAGTCAAGATAAATTGAGAGTTGAACAACTTACATCAGTGTAAATATCTAAGAAGCAGGAAAATAAGTCAGGAAAATACCAGGGAGGGCACCAAACATTATAATTTCTCTTGTTACTATTTACTTAAAACTTACTGTAAAATCATACCTGGGAAAATGCTGGCAAGAACTTTTGTTCAGTCATCAAACTAATGCTGTATCCCATCACTTCTCCTCTTGATAAATTATCTTCAGGTTTTTCCCATGATACATTAAGGGAATATGGGGAAAGAGGGAATACTGATGGAGATGGCATGAACACTGGGGCTGAAATCAAATTAATGCAATAACACCTATAAAATAACGCAAATTGTAATGCAACATTTCACACAGTACTTGTAAAACATCATTTCAGGCAGTCTTTTCCAATCAAATCCCTTTTTAACCATATTTTCAAGTCTAACTGGAATTTTCTTATTATTTTAATAGACATTAAAAGTACATCATTCTCTTTTCCACTCTAGCCACAAATGCAGAAGAAAACTGCCTACATCTTCAAAGAAACACTAATAGACACTCAAGTCCTTAACCCTTCAGCAGGAAAGAAAGTACACAAATGAAAAAGTCTTGAACAAAAAACTTCATGCAACCTGGGAAAAAACTGATAAAAGCAAAATTGTTCAATACTTCAGCATCTTAAAAGCTATTCTGTTTGCTAGGCCAGTTTGAAATTAACGTGTCTCTCACTTCCTACAAAACAGTTCCCTTGTCTTCCATGGCTGAATCTGTAAAAGGATTGTTTGCACTGCAGTTAAATCCCCACCTGATTACTTTGTAATAATAGGATACCAACTCACAGCACTTCTGTTACGTACAAACAACCACACTAATGGACCTCTTCCCAAACACAATTTAACACTTTTATAACATATAGTATTTAAGAACAGATAAGCACAAAGATTCATTCCTAAAGGGGAATTAGTTTAGCGAACTCTTCTCCAGGAGCAAATGACTGAGGACATGATTTTCACGCTTTTCGCAAACAAAAGCAACAATCGTGTAATGGAGATATTTAATTGCAAAACAGAGGCTGTATCAAACTAAAATAGTTAGATTTCTGATCTAAAAGCTGAAACAAGTAGCTGAACTCAAACTCCTCTTGGTTGATTTTGCATCTTGTAGTCTTAAAATTTTCAAGTGACATTTTTAAGAACATGACTTTATGTTGAAGAAAAAAAATGGTTTTTTTTTGCTAAGCATGCTGGGTTATAAGATAAATTGACTTTTCTTTTAGCTAGTTTAAAAAGACGTTTTCTCTGTTTTATTCACTCCTGAACAGATCCTGGTGAAAAAAAAAAAAGCAGACTTCACAGATATATTTTTTTCCTTTAAATTTTAAATAAACAAACTTAAACCAATACTTACCAGCTTCTGCTGTTCGTCCTGATATCCAATCTGAAGATACGCTACCTGCCATGTTTACTGCTAACACATAGAATTCATACTCTGTGAATGGCTCAAGGTCAGAAACTATGGTACTGGTCTGTGGTGGAGCTAGGGCATTTTCATTAGCAGACTCCAAAACTGGTTGAGGGCTGAGCCATCCACTGCTTTGGAAAACACGACTTTCAGGAGGAGGTTCATTATCAAACGGTTTTAATTTTTTTCTCATATAAAGTTCGTATCTTATAATTATTCCTAGGGAAGAAAAAGAAAGAAAAAAGTCATCATAGAATCACAGAATGGCCTGGATTGAAAAGAACCTCAAAGTTCATCCTGTTTCAACACTCCTGCCATAGGGGCAGGGTCACCAACCACCAGACCAAGTTGCCCCAGAGCCACATCCAGTCTGGACTTGAATGCCTCCAGGGATGGAGCATCCACAACCTCCTTGGGCAACCTATTTAGATGTGTCACCACCCTCTGTGTGAAAAAATTCCTTCTAATATCCAACACAATCCCCCCCCCATCTCAGTATAAAACCACTCCCCCTTGTCCTTTCACTATCAACTGATGTTAACAGTCAGTGTCCCCCTCCTGTTTATTAATAAATTAACACAAAAAAATAATTGCATTTAATCTATTTCTGGAGAGCTACTAAAATAATAACACTGGTACATTTAAAAACCTAACAATTAAAGAGTTAATACCATAAAACTTATAGCATAAAATGTGCTACAGAATAAATCACATACATAAATCTCCGTGATTTATCAGCCAAACACTCACTTCAGCATTTCTTGCATTAAGCTAATTTGATAATAAACACCTGAATTAAGAAAAAATTTTATATATTTTTTTTTATACAACAAAATCTCTTAGGAGAAAAAAAAGCTTCACCCTTGTCTTTTGCAAAGTCCCACAAATCTAACCCAAAGTCAAAAGAAATGTAAAAGGATTGCTTAAAAATTACAGTGCAGGCCATTGCACACAAAGGCTGTGAAGGAAAAGCATGTATCTCTCATGATTTATGTTAAGATGCAAGTATTCACAGAAGTTTTCAAGACCTGTATAGTAAGAATAGTCCCCCTAAATAATTTGAAACATTCTTGTTCAGGGATTCTCCATTTCTAACCTGGTAATATCTGGCAAGCAAGATATTTGAAGAGTTCCCCATACAGCTCATTTTGTGAATAGAGAAATACATTCATTTTGTGAAGATACAAAAAGGTTTGTTCTAGCATTTATAAATATCTGTGCCTGTAAGTGCAAGTTCACAAAGCTCAACTGCACATATATTGAAAGATAAAGTGTTTACTAGTAAAATCTGTGGCATCACAAAAGTATCCTACAACATCTGTGTCCTCAGATTCAGAAACCTAAAATATTATTAGGCAAGTTAGACCAGCAACTCTTGGCAATGGCCTAATCCCTAACAAAGTTACAATGGTAATAGAATTAGTTACTACACATGACGGATGGTTTTAAAGCAGACTTCTCAGTTGATCCTTAGATTTTTTTTTTCCATAACTATTGCCTGCTTATTTTTGCTTTATATGGCAATATTGTCACATCTGTCTGAACTCAGCAATCTGGCAAATTAGGAAAAAATTAATTTTACTGTAGATGTTTAACTATAAATGTGATTTTTTGTTGCAGCAGATGCCACTAAGGGCTAAATCCAACACATTTAAGTTGGAGCTCTGGACACCAAAATTAAAAATAAAAATAAGAACAGACTCCAAAAATACATTTAGTGGCATCAGACAGGCAAATTCAGATTATGCTTTACCTTATTCTCTGTTTATGTCACACAGATTAGAATAATCTAACCGGATCTGTAAACATACTCGTTCTTCTCTGCAAAAGTTTGATTTATGAAAATAAATATATGTCCTACCATTTGGCTTCTCAGGTGCTGACCATTCCACAGACAGTTCTGTAGAGCTGATGTTTTCTATCACCGGTGGTTGCAGACCTTCTGGAGGAGCCTGTGCAGTAATTACTGTCACTGGCTGGCTCTTTAAGCAACCTCCACTAGTACAAGCTTGTACAGAAAAAACATACTTTGTAAATGGCATGAGATTCCAAATAATTGCTGAAGTTTCTAAGCCTTCATACTGGCCACAAGGCTGAAGATCAGCCAAAACAGTACATGTCAAAATGTATTTCTCTATGGGCCCAGAGTCATTTGAGGGGGTTGTCCAGTAAAGTAAAGCAGAGTGGTGACTAACAGGAAATACGGGATTTAAATGCAAACTTCCTGTAGGTGTTCCAGACTTTGTTCTGTATGTCACCGAGGCACTTCTAGTAAAACCATGTATATTGCTGGCTTGGACATAGTAGGAATAGAAGGTATATGGAGATAAAGCAGTATCGATGAAGGTATGAATACCTAAAACAAACAGGTGAGAAAAAAAAAAAAATCAGTCTAGTTCCTGCTTTGATTGTGAACACAATTAATGCATTTATTTTAGTATTTGTTTGCTTGGGAAGAATTCTTAAAAACATAAATAAATCAGCATGCACTAATGTTAACAAAGCTGAGATAGAAACAGAAAACAAAAACATTCTCTGAATTTTTACACCTTGGTTTTTTATTTATCTTATAGCATGAGACCAAATCTTCCACCTTTCTCTGCTTTCACTTCCTCACTTCCAAAATAGTGCTTAATGTTTCATTTGTAAAGCATGTGATCTTAGATAAAAAAATGAAACAGAAGTGCAAATAATTATTAAAAAGGTATGCCTGAGGTCTGTATTTACCTTCCTCACTCTCCATTACTCTAAACAAGCTTCATAGCAGCCATGACCACGAATATCTCCTGAGCGAGCCACAGAAGCAGTTATACATCTTGGTCTATGTCCAGCCACGGCATGATATGAATTTCCACGTGATTAATACCATCCATGGTTTTGCTTCAATAAATAGTGAACGGTGAGCAACTGCCTACATGCTAGAGCATGAATGCTCTTAAGCTTCTTCAAAGCAAATGGAACAGACACAGCTATTTCTAAGACCTCCCTGTAGATCTGCACTGGCAAGACAGGCCTGGATACAACTTTATGACAATCAGAAAATAATTTATATTGTTAACTATTCAAACCATAGTACCATAGCAGCAGTGTCAGCCCAGTAATTGTTCACAGTGCTTCAGCAGCACAGAACTTATCACTAGAGTTCAGCAGTAAAGGGATCAGGCAATTTCTGATACTTTAGGCAAGTTTCCAAAATGACCCCAGCAGCAGCAGTGATGGTTACTGTGATGTCTGTGTGCATTGCAAGCCTTTAGATTGAAACTGGTCAGATTATTCAGTGCTGATCAGCAACTAATCACCATCTGGCAAACTTTATTTCAACAGGAATATAGACTAGATAAAAGTGGATAAAAACAAAAAATTGAAGTTTCTACATTTCTTGGGTAAACAGCCTGTAAGTAATTAGGATCAGTGTGATCTGGAGTTAGAACCAGAAGTAACTTGGCTTTTCAGCCACATTTTAGAGGAAGAATTTCACATTATCCACAAGACAGATTGCTATATCCTAAGCTTCTTGTTTCTGAAAGAAGTTAGCAAAACGTTGTTTTAATTAGTCATTCTGCAATACTGTCAACACAATCTTCAAGCTAATTTAGAAGATTATTCTTAATTTTCCATGCAAAGTTATAAGATAATGTTTGTCCAGATGCACTCCCAGTGCATTTCATAGGCATTACAAATTCTATGCTACACTAAGAAAAAAAAAAAGTAAAAAAGCCAAACAATATCAATGGCAGTAACAAAATGTTTTCTAGTACTGAAATACCAGCAGATGATTATACATCATTAATAAGATGAATTGCCAGAAAATGTAAAAATAAATAAATAAATCATTTTAAGTCAAATCATTGCTTTCACAAATTAGAAGTTTTGTTACACAGAAATATGCTCATGTCATTCATTATCCAGCTAAACGTATTCAGAGTTTTTTTACTCTTGCTGAAGTATGTAAGTGCAGTTATGAATTAACATCATCAACATTGTACTCAGTTTCAAGTACATTACAGAACAGAGATTTATGACAACAAAATACAATTTTGAAATTACTTCATCTTTTTACTCTATTGATATTAAAAGAGTTGACGTATTTTCTATCAGCTCTACAGACTTTTTGTAATGATTCTTTCTATCCTGTCACTTGACCATAGCCCTGCATTTCACATCTTTCTTCACAGCATTATACTACAGAGTGCCCAAAGTCAAGCATAAGCCACACAGTAATCAATTGTAACAAAACAGAACATAAAACAAACAAACAGACAGAAGAAAACATTTTGCAAACCAAACGATTTGTCTTTCCACTAAAAAAGAAAAAAAAAAAAAAAAAAAAAAAATCTACTTTACCCATCCATTACAGAGTAAGCATCAATAATGAGAAAAACTCAACTTTAAAGCACTATTTTAATGCTCCACTGGAAGGAAAATGCAACAAAGAAGCTGCAAACTGGGAAATCAAAGTCTAGCTGCATTAAAACACACCTGTCCTTTTAAAAAGCACTTGTATGCAGTATTACATAAATACAGGGTCCAAATCCATCTCCTTTGCTTTGATAAGAGGATCAATACTAGCACAAAATGGCCTTTCCAGTTATAACAGAGTGCCAAATCCTTGAGGATTGCCTTCTGAGGATCCCTTTGCAAGCCTCAACATGAGAGAAGTGGTGCTGCAAAAGGCAAACCAGGAGCTACACTGATAGCTCAACAGAAGGTGCTAAAAGTTAGACCACAAAAAGCTTTCCTACTCTGTTAACAGTTTAAAACCAGGAGGATGAAAAATAAAAGAGTTTAAGCATTTTATGGGGCACTTCCTTTCACTCTAATTCTTTGTTCAGGAAGTTAGCAGTGTCTCTCTTAAATTTTGGAGTTCATGTGTTCTTGCACAGAATGCTTTTAGTAAGTTTGTTCATTTGGTTTGAAAAGTAAAAATCTGTTTTATTTGACTCGCTTTGCTGATTTTAGATCAGTGCTCATTTCTTTCAAAGAAAAATAATAAAGAATAACCAACTAAAGACAGTAATGTATTCAAAACCAAAAAGGATGATAATGACAATGCAGAAACAAGAAAAAAAATATACATACATTAAACGCAATACACGAGCACACACAAAAACTTACTATAAGGGTAGTAGTCTTCAGCTGTATAAATTTCGGCCTCATCCCTATATAACAGGTAAATAATGCGGTTAGAATTTGGAGAGTCAGGGGAATTCCACGAGAGACTGATAGCAGAGGAATTGAGAACTTCTCCTGTAGGAGGCGGTTGCTGGAATGGAGCTAAAACACATACACAAAAACAGAGTGTTTAATGACGTAGGTAATCAAGAGCCACACACATAAATAAAGTGGTATATAAGATAAGGTTTTCTTTAAACTTTTTTCTTTAAATAAAAGCTTTCAAGGAAGCATACCTTCATTCAGAAAAGACTTTAAATTCAGTTTAACTGAGCTATCCAAATGGCCTCCATGAAAGTTCAAATTTATATATTCAAACAAACAGCAATTACAAATAATTCCTACCTATTCCTACTTCCAATTTAAATCAAATACACCACAATTTTCCAGACCCTCTTTCTTACTTTTTTGTTTGTTTGTTTGTTTTGTTTTTTAAAGCATTAATTCCAATTTAGTATAGGCCAGGAATAGATGTCTTCTAATAGAATAGAAATGGGATCTTCAACTAAGTACATATTTTGCTGAAGTGTTACAATAAGCCTATCTAATTAAATGACACGAAACAATGGGGCAAATTGTGAAGGTTATTAAGGCAATTCACTTCTGTTTGTTTCAATGAAGTTTAAATCAATGAAAGCGAGGTATCTCAACATGTTAAGAAATAGGTTTGAAATTCTTATTTACCAAAATATTACTCTAGCATCTCCATCACTTTGGAAAAAGTGCTACTTAATTGCACTATTTCCAATAAAAAGAGAAACAAGCCTGGAATTCACTACCTGAAAGTCTCACATGGTTAGAAAGAGAATTAAAAGTTTCTCCTATGTCAACATTAGAAATATATAGCTTCTTATTCATTTTTTCTCCATTTATAAGCTATCATCATCTAAATTATGTGGAAATTTGCTTAATATATACCATTCAAGAAAGCATAATAACAGAAGAAAAGAAGCAATGAGTAAAGCTGCAGAGATGACATGAGTACTGCCGTTCACACGTGATAGATGTGGAGAATCATGCCGATATCAGTGGGTCTTATTACATATGGGTTTTTACTGTATACTCAAAATAGCAGTTGAAATTCCTTATTTAAAATAAAATACTGAAAAATCCTTTTCCTACTGAGGCCTATCAGTCAAGAAATTGCAGAAAATACTTCCAGAGTTCATTGGATTGAACAGAGCATAATCTTGACCTCCCATTAGAAAGGATATGTTGTTTCACTACTAATCTACAGCTTTTGATTTCAGCCGAGTTAGGAAGAAAATATACATCAAAATGTCTACAGCAGACAAGATCAACAATCCTAAATCCATGACATTTTTGGAAGTTTCTGTCCATCTTATACATGCACAAAAGTTCAAAGAAACAAAACAAATGTACCAACATAACTTCCTCTGTCCTCAGTCTCTCACTACAGCACATTGTTCCCACATTTCCCACATTTGCTATTTTACATTTTTGACATGTAACCAAAGTACTATATTTCAGATGCTTTTCTTCTGAGGGTCGAAGATAAAAAAAAAAAAAAAAAAAAAAAAAGTGAAAAAAGGTCTTTATCTTAAAAAGTGTTAGTTTTACAGCGATACAGTGATAGCAACTTAGATTTGCACCTGTAGGCGAAGATAGGTAATAATATGTATCAACAAAATACTGTGTTACAAAAGCAAAAATAACACATATCAAAGCAAGGCAAAGCTCCACTTCTCTACATCCAGTATGAGGGCTGCTCTGAAAGTAGTGCCTCCTGTTTTATTACGTTGGTTGTCTACATCAGTGGCAGATGTTGGTGGTATGGCAGTAGAGACTGAACCTTCCCAACAGCGTTCCTTTATATGCTGTTACCATGTAACAGATGACAGCAGAGGGGCACTCTAACACAATGGCATGTGCCATGGAAGTGTGTATGAAGCAAGGAGTGTCAGGGAATTCCTCCATGCAAAAAAAGTATGGCAACCACTGACAATCATTAACACTTGCTGAGTGATTGTGGAGACCAAACAGTGGATGTGAGCACAGTGAGATGGTGGGTGGTGCATTTCAGCAGTGGCAACAGTGACCTGAAAGACATGCCTTGCTCTGCACAGCCATGCAGATTTTTACAAGCACAGTATGCATGCAGGCCGTTCGTTGCTGGCAAAGATGCATATCTTATGGTGGTGACTACACTGAAAGACGGTGCTGTCATTTCCATGGAAATAAATAAGAGGTATTACTTCTAGAGCAACCTAAGTAGTATGGCATGAATATTCTAAAGACAGCAAATGCAATATCACTTATGTCCAGAAGAGGACTGTGCTTGTCATTTAGAATACTGCCTGATATACTTTCTAACAAAATCTATAATATTACTTATCTTCGTCATGTTATTATTAATCAATTTTATAGTTGGATTGCAATTGACCTTTATCCATTGTATATCTCAACATAAATAATTAGGTTGGTTTATGTTCTTAAAGCACTTTGAGGAAGAAAGGCATCATAGAAATCACCATGTATTATTATACATTCAAATGAAACTTCTTAACATTTTTGTAAAGAAACAAGCTAACCAACTAACTTCATACTGAATAGATGCTAGATGTTTCTTACATTACTTTTCTGTAGTACAAAACATAACTGTCTTTAACAACAGTCTTCGAGAACTATCACCTCTGGAAACAGATCTGACTCTTCTTTCTGTTTCCTTTATAGTATTGTGCATTCTGCAATCTGCATATTTGCAATCCAGAGGTATTTACAGTCCAAATTCAAGCAGGAATCAAAGTGTCCCTGTAAACAATCTCTCTGTGCATATACATATCTGCTTGCAAGCCTACAAGACACATATATCACAAAGATATATTGCATATAAATTTCTATGCAGAATGCATGTCTTGAAAGAAGATCAAGAAATACATAGAAATTGCTTGGGAACACCTAACCCTGCTGTTGCATTACGCATTGCTTCTTGCGTTGACTTGCAATACAACCAGTCATGTCATTATTAATTAGGTCTACTGATGGAAGTTACTAATTAGCATCTGCAGAGAATCTCACTAAGTAGTTATGAGAATTTTTAAGACTGAGCTTTTAACTGCATATGACAGTAGAATGTGACAAAACAATGTAGAATAACTTTTCCATTCTTAGCAAAGGTCCCAATCACAGAGTTCAGTGTTGTATAGTATCATGCCCTCAAAGCACTTTTCTGAACTCAGAATTAAAGACAACTCAAAAAATGAATTTTCTTATTACATATAATGCTTTTCCCCTCCTTTAAAATCCCTGCCATCAAAAAGACAGTGCACCACCAGTGAGCAGTATGAACATTTCAATTTGACACAAAGTCTTGCCATCTCTTCAAATCCAGACTCACTGCAAGGACAAAAGAACAGATGATCCATTGCAATATCACTCGTTACACTTCATGATCTGGCCATCAGCACAGCATCAGCCAAACCTCATACATCCCTGTTTGCAGTGCAAAGAAAGTGGTAAAAAGCGGAAGGTTCCTACAGCTTACCTCTCAAGTGGGTTTGACCAGCAAGTAAAAGCTGCATGTATGGCACAGAGCATTCTATACATGTCAACAGAAAATGCTCCTAGGATACTGACAGCAAAAAATACAAACTGACGGGGCAAGAAATATGGAAAAAAAAAAAGCCAAACCCAATTTTAGTACCGATGAACTAATCTTATACTTCTTAATTCAATAAATAAACATCAATTTGAAAGACACGCTTTTAAGGCCTAACATCCACTTACTTTTACTGCAGCCAAATAGGTTGTGGACATCCAAATTACTGGCATCGGGAACACAGTTGTCACATTTCAAGCCAGTTACAAATTGTTTACAAACACATTGTCCAGTAACAAGATGACAAGTCCCACTAATGGCTCCTGCAGGATGACAATTACAGTGCTGACATCTATAAACAAAAGCAAACCAGGGAACTGATCAAAACACATTAACACTTCAGTTAAGCACAGTAGGGTTTTGTTTAAAAGATTCTTGTGTGACATAATGAAAAAAAAAATCATAAAAAGTTAAGTAGCCCGAGACACAAGAAAAAATCCATTAGCCTAAAAGAAATAAAAGTAATTTTAAAAAGTTGCACACAAAAATTAAAATCTCAATGCCAGAATGATATTCTGATCTATATTAAATCTGCTTGGAATTAAAGCTCTATCAAATACATTGATTCATTTATCAAATGCATAGTAATATTTGGTAATAACTACATTATGAACTCAGTCCTTCAGTGCTTTCATGTACAGCCTTTCTAGCACAAATGTACAGTTCAGGGTAACACGTGCAGTCAGTTTCACTGGTTCCTGCACAATACAGGAGATCTGGGAAACTGTTCTCATGATCAGCTTCATTTTCACTTAGTATTCTATTTACCTATTGACACACATTTAAAGCAGGAACACCAATGCCGACACCTTTGTCAGCAACAAGACACCTTTGGAAGATTCCAAGGGAGAGGCAGTCATGCCACATCCACTCTGTCAAGATTAGACTAGAGTTTATTTTCTGATGTTCTTTCCTTGGCCAAATATGAGGAGATAGAAGATGGTGCCTTTACACAATTTACTTTTTCAGTCATCACCATCACCTTGGCCTATCATCTCCTTCTGTAAGGATGCAAAAGGGAAAGTGAGTTCACTTATGACTTAGGTGTGGGCTTTTTAAGGCAAGGGAAAAAGGAGGGGAGGGTGGAAAGTGTTTTCGCATTAGGACACGAAAATTCAGGTCAATAATCAGTGAAATAGACATTAAATGTGACAGATTTTTAAACAAGTTAAAGAAAACTCTTCCCATATATTTTCTACCCATCACAGAGCTCTCTGTATTAGAGTTCCTTTACTCCACAGCAGCTCGTGCTGTGTGATCTCCTGGGTAATCATTCAACACCCTTAAAAAGGCTGATAAAAGCTAAAGCGGCAAAATAAGCTGCAAATTTGTTTTATGGACTAATATCCCCTTGGGAATAAATAAAATACATTCTCTCTTGGAAACCACTATTCTGTAGTTTGCTCTCTTTTACAGTCAAGAGAAAAGGGCAATTTTTTTTTCAAACTGTATTAAGTCCTTTCATCTGTAGACAGCATTTCCAAATCCCCCTTCAAATAGAGGTTTTGTTTAGACTATTTAAACACCATGACGGAAAAAAAAAAATGGTTTAGAGGAAAAAAAAAGAAGACAGAATTACTTTCTCAGCAAGACAGCACTTTATAATTTCTTTATTTCATTATGTGATGACATTTTATATGTACAGTTTGGGGGTGAGAGGTGGTTAACGAAATTGTCTAGATCTCTAAACAGTAAGAGACAAGTTTCCTTTCCCACACTCCTGTATATTACTGCACCTCTTATGATTAAGGGCCTCCTGAGTATTCCAGTTTTCATTATCATTCACACAAGACAATCAAACTCACATACACATACAATCACAGTTAGAGCACCGTAATACTTTTCACTGCCTGACAGGGTGGGGCTGCTGCTTTTCACTTGAAATAGCTCTAATTTCCTCTAGAAAAAGCATAGGCTGCCCATCACCCTCTGTAATGAATTAAGGTCCTGATCTTGATGACACCAAGCATGTCATCAAATCCGATTCCATACAATTGTCTACGTGCATTTTCAGGATCAAGACAACACATTTTCTTTAACTATGGTACATTTCTACTGGTTTTGCTTTTATTCACAGCTCATGCTTCTGAGTAAGGATTAAGGACTCAGTCAATTCAGGACTGAAAAAAAATATATCATTTGAAACTTTTAAACGTGTAAGAAATCTTTTTGGCCTTCTTGTTAAATGCAACTTCATCAGGATACTCTGAATCAAATATATTTGTGATTTATTAAAATAGAATTATATATAATCAGGGAAAACAGACTTTTAAAACATGGAAAGAAAAGCGTCGGGCCAAGATGAATTGCAATATTGATTTTGTGAGGATAAATGGCTTTTGTAATATTAATATAGAGAAACCTTTATTACATTGACTCTCTAGGTGCAGTTAGAGCCTCTCCAGCAATCTGTTTAAAATCTTCATTTTTCATCCTTATGGGAAAACCTCACTTGCTAAATGGATTTCATAAACAGTAATCTGTCAAGATATATATATATAGATAAACAATTTGTGATGCTCATTGACCAGTTCATTATAGTAAACAATACTAAACTAAAGTAAGGCATATCACAAGTGTACCGATACCCACAATTATAACAGATCTGTTCAGGCTACTGTAAACAACCAGAACCTCTAATTCACTGATTGTCGAGAAAATTTTCCTTCATAAGCTGAAACGCATTAGAAAAAATGTAGTTTCTGTTTTGTCTTGAAAACAACACAGAAGAAATCAGCACACACATACATTCCTCTAAGACTCATAGAGTTTTAAAGGCTCACAGTTCCCGTATGTCACAACTTTTGCTTCTTTTCTTCTAATGTGCTAAGGCAGATATGTCTTTGCCACTGCTGATAGCTAATATCCTTTTTATTCTATTACTAAGGAGTTTTTAAAAGATGCTTGGAGCAAAAATGGTTTCAATGGCTTTGCAACATTACAAAGAAAAAAAAAGTGCATACTGCTCTTTCTAAAAAGATATTAACAGTTAAAGAAATGGATTAAAATAGATTAACAAGTAAAGACTTGGATTAACATTTTCAGTGGATAAATGGTTCTGCATGAGAAACAGAGGTACATTGCCGAAGTAGATGGTAACCAAAAGACAAGTGTACACAACTTAAGTTAATCATGTTAATATACTACCGGAGCAGTCTTCAATATTGTCATGCGGATTAAGAAGCACTAATGCATTAAAGCCAACTCCAATTCATTATCCAGAAAAAACTCTATAAAATAAAACTGACTTCCAATCTAGATATATCTGTATTTTGAATTTCAGAAGACAGCTCAAAAGGCAAGTAATGGGAGACAAACGTCTAGTTCAAGATCTAAACCTTTAGCTCAAAGTGTGTGGGGGGGAAATCTATTTCAAGTAACTAAAAAAAAAAAATACTAGTAATAATAAAGAAAATCTATTTAAAAGAGAATATAAATATTGCTCTGATTTTATTTCTCACCATTATAAATATCAGGAAGTGAAAATAGGAAGTCCTTATTCCTACAAATTGCTTTATGACCATTAGCAGTAGCCTCGGTGACCCATCACAGTAAAAAAATAATTTAAAAAGTCTCTTAATGAGTGACAGTAACATAAAAGGAAAAGTGAAAAATCTGCAGAATAATGTCAAGTATATGCCAGACAAGACTGATAATCACTGCCTAAAAGCATGCCTACCCTATCCTAGCTGGGGGAAAGGAGCATGGGGGATGAATATTTTACTCATTTTGCTTAAGCTTTGTTTGTTTGTTTTTCAGTTTTGTTTGTTTTTTAAAGGCAAAAATACAAAGCATAAAAAAATCCCTAACACCATCAGTCTGCATGAAAATATGATAGTATTAGAGCTGCACAATCTTTCTGGACAATATTTAGAAGGAAATTGAGATGGTGAGGATTAAGCAAAAAAAGACAACCCTGGAAGAGAAAGATAGAGCAATAGTTGGAATAACAATGCATTACCTATAGATATATTTTACCCCTTACATTCCAGGGAATATATCCATATAATTTCAGTATACATAAAGGCCTCCGGGTACATTAGATAATTCACTCTGTGGCACATAAGAGCAGGATAAGAATACACGCATTCAGAACAACAGATATTTAAGAGGAAAGGTGTCGTATTTCTACTGTTGCTGCCAAAAAAAATTGAAATTAAGGAAGACCTGTAAAAATTTTAATTTTCCATTAAATCATCTTCCTGGAATTTTTCAAAAACATTCTACACATAAGAATGTTAGATTTCTTGTATATAACTGAAAATAAGTAATTTATTAGTCAGTGATTAACACCTCACAAAATCATAGATCTTAAAGAGGACACCACTAAGCGTAGTGTAACAATTATCAATAGCTATAATGTTAGACAATACTGCCTTTACACAGCTTTTACATTTGCTCTGCTCTAATCTGTGTTGTAACACTTAATTTCACACGTGAGCACAGAGAATTGCATAACTCACTCAAAGTGCATGCAAGAATCCAAAGGATGAATATTACGCTGAGCAACTACTTTTTGTCGCTGAAACTGCAGAATGAGGCACTATGAGGAAAACACAGAGGATGTTTTAATTGAACCATAAAAAAAAAAAAAAAAAAAAAACGACACTCACCTCCCTGTGACAGAGTCAAATCCAAAATGATGTTCTTTGCAGCGTTCACATGTCCGTCCCGTTACAGAGACATCTTGGCAAATACATTGGCCAGTTAGCTTGTCACACACCTGATTCACTGAACCAGCTGTGTGGCACAGGCATGGCAGGCAGCCAGTGACACTGGATGGAGAGAAATAAAAACCTAAAAAAGAGAAAGAGCTTTGAGAATAGGCATTATAAGAACAAATGTTAAAAAAATGAACACAGTAAGACTGATAGTAACTTGTCTATAATCGGGGATAAAACATCAGAATCAAAGATTAAGTAATAAACGCACCACCAACCCAAAGCAATATAGTCTTCCTGCAGAGCAGAGGTCCTAAACCTCACTGGCACATTCTAAAGGTATTATTTACCCTCTAATTGCTAATTCTATTTTTTTTTTTACCTACAGACTTTTTGAGACAGAGCAAACGAAAATAGGGGAGCTCATTAGAGTGCCCACAGGGAAAGTAATGATCCAAGGACATGAGAGGTACTAACAAATAACACCACAAGCAGTAGAAGCATAAGTAGTAATAAGAAAAGGCACTTGTCTATTCTAGTTTAATGCCATCTCTGACAATGGTCTATATTACAGAGCTGCAAAATGAGTGAAATGCATGTTTTCCTAAGAATTCTCAATCTTTTTCAGCCAGGGGTTTGCTGAACCCTTGGAATTTGTGGATGTTTCTGAAGAAAGCCTGTATGTGGTCAGCATTCTCAGATCCACGTAAAAAAAATCTGATTCCTACTTAATATCCTGTATTTTACTCACACTCACAACAAAAAATAAGAAGAAATAATGTGTTGAAAAACTGTTACTTACCTGCTATTAAAAAGCTTTCATTCTGAAACCTATCTTTCTTTTCCTGTATTATTTCAAATTATGAACTGAAACATTCAACTTTACCTTCTGCCATTCTATTTTTCACCCCGTTCCCCTCACAAGTAATCTTTATCCATGCAGCTTTCTAACCTATTATAAATAAATGCATTCATATAGACTATATATACCTCCAAGATGGACAATGAAGAATTTGCAGCCTCACTTGAAATTGCAAGTGATTTTTAGCACAATTTATAGTGATAATGTACCACTCGTATAATCTATTTCTCTATGAACTCATTCCATTCTTACTAAGTTGTTTTTTCTATATACCACATCAGAAGACAATTCAAATAATTGAATACTAGTAAGAACTAAAATTATGCATTTCTCCAAAATTATTTTCTTTTTTACATGATTATTAATGTTTATTTCACTGAGTTTTTCAAACTGCTTTGATGTTTCTTTTGGAGTAGTACAGTTGATTAAAATATAGCAATGCATATGAGTTCAGCAAATGATGATGATCCAGTCTTAATGGCACACGTTAGCAGTGAGTAGCAATCTTCAAGCACTGGTCCCAGCATTTGCAAAGACTTCTCAAACACCTTTCCACCTACAGATGAAGTTTAATTAGTTTCTTCTCAACCATATTCTCAGTTACCAAATCTTTTTCACTGTCCAATAACTTTCTGATGCCTTGTTTTATAAAAAGGGCCCCAAAATTGTATTGTAAAATCTCATATTGCCTACAGCCTTATTATTTATTTTCTCTTACATGAGATTGCTTCATATATACACCCCTAGGGTGGTATTCTCTGACTTCATGGTGGTGTTGCACTGTGAGCTCATCTCCAAATAGCAGAAGAACTAAACAAATTGAAAACATTAGAATTTTAGTGCTCAAATCTTTGTTCAAGTTTAGCCTCTGATCCTCAGTGAGATAAATCTCAAGTGGACACTGAAGTGATATCAGTCTCCAGTTAACATACATTCGCATCATAAAAAAAACATGCTGTTGGCACTTTATTCCAGAGAGGCCCTGAAGTGAGCCACCGTAGAGACTGAATAGCTTGAAGTTATTAGTGAGGCAGCATGTATTATCTCATACTGCAGTTGTCTGCACAGTATAGTATTCATCCTGTGCATAAATAAGGAAAGACCATTTCCCAGCAATGTCACTCTTGAGCACAATGAACAACTCCACACTGAGAACAAAACAGGAAGATAGGAAACAAGTTAAGCCTGGACTCCAGCAGAAGGTCAAAGTGCTTCTTCAAAACCCAGTTTACAGCTGTAGTAAACGATAAGCAAACAAACTGAAATCTTGTCCACAAGAAATTTTGCATAAAATTAATGCCTAAGCAAAGATCATAGTGAATAAATAAGGCACACCTACTATGGAAATTAATTTCATCTGAGCAGGACTGATCACTCTAGTGCATGTTGCTTTTGTCACAGCAGAAAGAAAAACTGCAAACAATCTGTATACTAACATTAAACAGCCTGGCCCTAATTTCTACCCTTATGTCATGATAGCCATACCAGCCATACCACTGTAGAGAAGTAAAGGATTTGGTACGATGTTTTTATTATGATCATCTTCTACAGATACTCTGAAAGTTTAACCGAGTTTCCTGATCTATTAAAAATTTGAAAGTAGCAATTAAATAATTGATTTTTTAAAGTAAAAGTGAGGGATGAGAAAATGAGTAAGTCTCTACCTCTCACAATATTTATAGGTAAATTAATTACCACAATTAATGCATAGAAAAAGATAAGAGGATAACAAATTCATACCGGTTGTCATAACTATTATTATTATTATTTACTTCCACCTTCTATCATTTGACAGGAAGGAGTAAGAAATAACTTAATGCAATCTTAATTTACAGCAAGGTTAGAAGGGCTCATAAAAGTTGCTTTATGGAGGATCCACTGTTGTATAAAAGAGCCAGTTTCCAATTTTAAGGCAGCCACTGCAAATCTCTACAAGATCTAAGTATATAGCTAGTATTACGCTTATTCTTTGTCAGATTTTTTTCCAATTCAACCATAACTGATCACATTTGTCAGTCAAACACTCTTCAAAAGGAAGAATGAAAGTCACAGCAAAGTATCCGTCTTCCTTTTTTAATCATAGTCATATTACTTCTGCCGCTGTATATCTCATGAAAAAGAAACACCTGAAAAATTACTTAGCACATTTACATGCTTATCAACTATGGCAGTAGCACTCATTTCTTAATCACAGTCTGTGCTGCAAAATGCAGTTAGCAACACTGACAACTTGGTCACTTCAAGAGAGGCAATTTGTACAGAAAGCTTCACAAATTTATACAACACAGGTCCAAGATCTGTGATGTGCCTTAGATAGGATTTGTATGGAACAAATCCCAATTAGCATGGAGCCACAGATGTAGAATAAGGCAGGGCAAACCATTCACTCCTATTTGGGATTTAGAAAGATCGAATTTCTACTACTGCAACCTCGGACATCTCAAAAACAAGTTTGTAGATAAGCTAAAACTGCTTTTTTGTTGTTCAGTTCCCTGTTAGAATCATTTTTTACTCTCTTTTTAGCCACTAGTTGAAACATACATGCAAGCGTACAGCAGTCTACCAAGAATGTTACTTCTGTGAGAATACAATGCAAGACAGCAGGTCATGAATATAGCAAAACAGATGCTGCACCTTGCTGAACGCTTTGGAAACAGTTTTGCAAAAAAGTAAATTCTCTTAGTAAAATGATTTCCTGAAGTTATACTTGCTTTCAATTTGTCTGATGGCAACACTTCTTGCATTAAGATTTTAGTAACTTCTGGAAACCTCTCAGTTTTTGTTGAAATATATAGAAGATGTGTTACAATGAGGAATCCAAGCTTTTAAAGTTACTTTAAATAAGATTAACTGTACAAGAGATATAAATACACAACAGCAGCTAAAAATAAAAATAAAAATAAAAATAAAAATAAAAATAAAAATAAAAATAAAAATAAAAATAAAAATAAAAATAAAAATAAAAATAAAAATAAAAATAAAAATAAAAATAAAAATAAAAATAAAAATAAAAATAAAAATAAAAATAAAAATAAAAATAAAAATAGGCAAAAGCTGTATTCCATTAAAAAGCTTGGGACACAACAGCCTAAAAAGCCCTCACCATGCTTTAGGGACGCAAGTTTTCACTAATTATTGGTGTGCCTCTAACTATATCTTGACTCTATATAGTCAGTGTATTTTCTTATCATTGTTTTAAGGCAAATCCAAGGAAGTTTCCAGTGTACAGGAAGCCAATCACATTCTTCCATACTTCTACAACTGAATACTAGTACTGTCAGCAGAAGAATTTACCATATCTAATTAAATAATTTTCTCCATGTAGATACATATATACAATTTACATAATAGAAGGCTACTGCAAGTTCTTTATAAAACAAATTGGAGTTTTACAGTCATTTTTTCAAGACTTCATACTTCTATGATGTACTAATTTGCTCAACATGATTCACCGCTTATATTTAGTTACACTTTTCCACTACTACATTTTTCCGCTCGTTGTTGCATTTTATCTTTTTTTCCAGTTGTGATTCACCAAGAGCTGCTATGAATGACCCACTAGTATAAGCTGAATTTCTACAAATTCTTGTTCTATTTATCGTTTTGGTTTTTGTTGTGTTTTTTTTTCCCCCCCATCTTCTTGCTTCTAGCTTGCTGCCAGCAGTAAACAATATTAATTCACCTCTATGTCACAACTTCCCAGACATAATCAATCGTGCCTTATGTATAGTTCATTTGGAATACATAAACAAAGAATTTATATAAAATCTATATACAGTAAATCTCTAAATCAGCTCAGACTGAGATCAACATTTAAATGTTTGTGAAAATATCACACTCCACTGAGATACAGTAAAAGCAGCAGTGTTAAGGACTTAAACTTCCAACTAAATAAGAAAGCTCAATGTTCAACACATATACATTTGCACTTGTTTCCTAGCTACTTTAAATATGGTTCCTACAGCAAGTTTTTTCTTCTCTTTCTTTTCTTTTTAGACAAGAGCTGTTGTGGAAGTATTCCTTTGAGTGCCATGTAGGATTTTCCACAAACCAGTCTGTTCACACTATCAATTAAACCTCTTTAAACCATTTAGCTCTGCATAAACCCTGGCCTTTCTTTTTCAAGGACAAGGGCGGTCACTGACTCAGGAAGCCTTGACATCACTCCTCTGCTGATCTCTGATTAAGTGGCTGTTGTAGAGGGTTAGTAGGTCAAATAGCTCTGGAGGAAGAACTAAGAAAAACAGAACACTGCCTTATTTATTAGTATATGTACCTAAAATACTTTAATTTACAGTATTTTCAAAAATACTTAATGGAGGTTAAGCAGCTTTTTTAACCTCTGTTCAAATTATTGAATGGCATATTAAAATCAATGGAGCTATAACGTACCTTTTTATGTGACCTGCTGTTTTAATAAATTGCATATGTATTTAACATGAACTAAATCTGTTTAATATTATTACCTGTAGTTAATATCACCCATAGTTTTACCTTACCCAGCAACTATTTAAAACAAAAACATTAAACTGTAACTGCAGAGCTACCCACATATAATAAACATTTGGACTTTGTTTACAGTAATACATTATGAAGCCTTGAACTGATACTGCAGCATCCACTATTCACAGAGAGAAATGGCAAGCATTCCTTCTCGAACCAACATATCCTCAATTAAGCAAGGCAAGGAAGCATATTTGCCTCATGTATGCATGTTTGGCAGATGAAAATCATGACAGAACAATGTGCAAATGTAGCCCAGAAGGCAATGGTATCCTGGTTTGCACCAGAAGAGGGATGGCCAGGCAGGGAGAGGGAGGTATTTTCCTCCTCTACCTCACTTTGGCCGTGAGAGATCTCATCTAGAGTACTGTATCCAAGCCTGAGTTGCCAGCACAAGATATGGAGCTATTGAAGCAGGTCAAGAGGAGGCAATGAAGGTTACAAGAGGGCTGGAGTACCTCTCCTACAAAGAAAGGTTGAGGAAGCTGGGCTTAAGAGAAGGCTCTGGGGAGACTTAATTACATCCTTCCAGTACTTAAAGCAATCTTACAGGCAGGTGGCAGATTAACTTTTTATGTGGCTTGATAGTGATAGGACAAGAGGGAATGATTTCAAACTAAGAGAAAGAGATAGAAATTAGACTTCAGAAGGAAATTTACTCAGTGTGTGGCGAGGCCCTGGCACAGCTGCCCAGAGAGGTTGTGGATGCCCCATTCCTGAAGGCATTCAGTGCCAGGTTGGATGAGGTCCTGGGCAGCTTGCTCTGGTGAGTGGCAGCCCTGACCATAGTAGGAGGTTGGAACTGGATGGTCTTCAAGGTCCCTTCCAACCCAAGCCATTCTGTAATTCTATGGTTGGCCAGCAACATCTGAGTTAAACCAAACATCTCTATACCTGAATCCTGGAGGTCCTCTCTACCACGTTCAGGTTTATGCACAAAGTACCCTTTGGGAAAACCTTGCATTCTGCCTTTCTCTCTCTCTTTTTTTTTTTTTTAAATGAAGATAGTTGCAGATCATTAAACAATGCAAAATATGCCTCTTACACTGACTTTTTTAGTGAATAGATCATAAAGAATTGGATAGATTTTGAATATCTATCAAAACAACACGTTCTGGACATATTTAAACTACAGTAATAACAAATTATACAATCTCTAGAATTAAGGTATTTAATAACAATCAGGATACTAATGCTTCGCAGGCACTATGACAGTATATGACACAAACTGCCTACATCAGATAGATTTTCTTGCAGTTTCCTTACCTGGTTTACACTCATTGCACCTTCTCCCCTGACGATGAGGCAGGCAAACACACTGTCCAGAAACATGGTCACAAACTGTTCCTGCTAATGTACCCTTAGCATCACAGTCACAACGCTGGCAACCAAGGAGATTTCTCATACTGAGGTTGTATGTGTGAAGCATGCACTGATTGCACTGAAGGCCAATTACACCAGCTTTGCAAGGACACTGTCCTGTTGATTTGTCACAAAGCAGAGAGCCGTTTACTGTACCTGCCTTATCACAATCACATGGCAGACAAACAAAGGAATGATTTACTTGTATTCTGTGGTAGCCATCTAGGCATTCATTGCATTGTCTTCCTCCAATATTCGGTTTGCATGCACACTGCCCTGTCCTTGCATCACACACAGTTCCAGAAAACGACCCTGCAACGTTGCATTCACAAGCCTTACAGCCAGTTACATCCAGCCCATAAAAGTTGTCCACGCAGGTGTCACAGAGAAGTCCTTTTACTTTTTCTTTACAATTGCACTGCCCGGTGAGAGGGTTGCAGAATTGGTTCACTGAGCCGTGGCTGTTGCACCGACAAGGCTCACATCCGTCTTCATTAGAATATCTGAGAGCTTTAAAACCAAAATTGCAACTATCACACCTAGGACCTGCAAAGAGAAAAAAATGTTAACAAACAAGAACAAAAGGGTTGCATAAATTATTTGAAATGCAGTGGTATCTCCAAAACCTGCTTATTTTCCCAGAAGTAATGCATTTCTGTTGGTTTCTCAATGCAATTTAAGATACTTCTACAAGAGATTCTTCGTAGTATTTCTAAGGCAAAAAAAATAAATCACTTTTGTTCCCAGGAAGAATACCTGTTGCATGTTAAATGCTTATGTGAAACATTCTCCCTGCTATATAGAAACACGATATACAGGAAATTGCACTGGGCTCTCAATCAGTTCTGATAATAGATTTAAAGACTACACTGAAGACATTAAATATACTTAAGGAAAACACAGCACTAATTACGATGACTTACTTAACACTGTACTTCGGTTTGAACAATGATTACATTTATGTTGGTGTTTATTGTTAGCTGAAAGCCAGCTGAAAAAATTTTTACTGAAAGCAGGAAATGTTTTCCATAATCCAAAATGAAATATTTTTATCTAAATGTATGATTTAGTTAACTCCTACAGTACATTCAATTCTAAACTGTTTCCTTCACACTTCATCCTGTAGTTTTATTAGCTCTGTTTTCAAAGTCATTGCTTGCTTTATCTCTGCCCCAAGGGATAACATTTGTATTTTAGTTTATAAAATGTACATTACAAGAAAGCAAACTAGATTATTATATGAAAAATGCAAATTCAGTTATGTATTTTCCCTTGCAGTGGGAAAATCCTTCACTGTGAAGCCATCACTTAATTTTTGCATCTAGAAAAAAAACCAATACAGTCTTCTAGCAAAATATTATTACTTAAAAATAAAAAAAATACAAACATGCATTTAGTATATAATATCTACATAAAAATAAAATATGGCAGGAAATACATTCTACATATGGATAAAAACTCAAAAACTCCAACAGAAGGCAAGTTCCTTTAGCAGTGATGAATGACTCACCTAAGGCATATCATTTAATTTCAATAAGGAAAATAAAAAAGGACCACTATTGCTGCAAATTTTAAAAATAACTGTATTGTTAACAAGAATTATGACTCATTTTGAACTATTAAAATTGGTCTACATGGATTCATATCATATCAGTTTTAAAAATATGTGCAGTGCTTATTTGAATATGCCATACATATTCCTGACAGGTAATCTATTCCTAACGATACTGAGGAAGGCCTACAGGGCATCACATTCAATGTTAACAAGTACAGGGGAGTTAGCACGCTTGGCATTTAATTCACATTCTTCTACCTTTTTATTCTAGATGAATGACCTACTTTAATAAAATTATTGGTGCTAATGTATTTTACTGGTGATAGAATCATTAGTAAGATTTAACAGTTGTGTTAACTCTAACAGTTCATGTTTCATAACACCATCACCCACAGTTGCATTTTTCTGTTATCGTGTTTGTTTAAATAGATAAAAGGGCAATAGACTGATTGCTCTAAAAAACAATTTACAAACCCAAAGAGGGAAGCTTTCTTTGTTAAAAGTTTACTGCACATGCGCCTATACCTACAAGCCTACTTACAATTGATTTGGAAAACAAGAAAAGGGAATCAGTTTGGAAAGAATTAGGTCTTTATCCTGTTAACAGTCAAATATTTGTAACAAAAGACTCCTATCTTATTTACAGATACATCTGCAGAAAGCAGGGATTTATGCTTTTTTTTTTTCTGTGTGTTGTATTTTAGTAGAATTAAAAGTAAATATTGTTTCCACTAAAGAGAGAAAATGTTTTAAACATGTAGACAATGAAATACATAAGAATGCAGGCATGTCTCATGCGCTGAACTTCCATAGAGTTAAGAAAAAGGTTTTCGGAGACACAGAGGAAGACCTACGCTAAACATAAAATGTATGCAAAACACAGAATTAAGAACATCCTGAACTATGCACAGTAGAGGTCATGGAGGTTATTTTTGACTCTTAGCATCCTCTTTATCATATAGAAAGCATAAGTTCAATATCCACAGAAAGGATAGAAATTGTTTGAATTTATGCTTGTTTATTTTCCTTATTTGCTGTTGTTTTATATTTCCTTTTGGAAATCCCAGGCACAATCAGAATAAAGAGAGACAAAGAAACGTTCACAATTTTACAAATAAGTCACTTTTGATAAAGTAATGAATTGCAAATTGATAGGAACCCGAACATTTGTAAAACAACCTACAACCATGGTTAATTATGAAAAGAGCACATTACTAATTGCGTTAATAACAAAGTAGAAAAAAAGAGTTATTTCTTCTCTTTCTTTCTTTTTTTTTTTCCCGCTTGAGACATGTATAGCCTGAGACATGTACAGTTACCATGCAAGGCTCACTTTATCAGGAAATTCTCCTTGCATAATATTCTCATACATCAACATTTCAAAGTGTATTATATATACTGTGTATTTTGGGCACTTGATAAATTTTGTCCTTATGTGGCTGTGGCTCCCCTCAAATATGCTGGAAGTAATAAATTGCTATAATCAAATCTAATTTCTGAAAAATACCTGTGGGAGTAACAAACAAAAAAGCACGTCTTGTAAAAAAAATGATAAATAACACAGAAGGTAGCAGTTTATTATAATCAGCTTGGCATTGAATTACAAAATTAAAATTATGTGGCCCTTGATAACTAACCCTAGCTATGTACATGATCTGTGGAATTATGTTGACTTATTTTGCATTTCATAGGAACAGTTCAAAGAAATATAATAGAAAAAAATGGATAGATTTATCACAAAGGACCCCGTAGCACAGAATATTTTCAGAAAAAAAATCCATTTATTTTGCTATATTAAGAAAACTAGCATGGAAATGATTTGCTTAGAACTCATTAAGTATAAAACATTTTGAAAAAGCGTTAATTTCCTAAAAGAAACATCTATGCAGTAAGCAAATTACATTATTTCTGTGCCTTATTAGTATGGAGCTATGTAAGCTAATGCAGCTATACCATAAAGAAACTTCTAAAGGGTTGATTAAGCTGAACTTCAAGCTGTAGTTTTGTAGAATTATTAAATTGATAATTTACCAACAGTTAATTTTATTCATTCTTAAAATCTGCCTTCAGCAAAGAAGTTTACTGCACTTTTCATTTAGAAATCGAGTGTTTTCTACTTCCAGAGATAACAAGAAAAATGGCTCCAAACTCTTGCATTACACATACCAATAACATTTGCTTTGCACTTGCACTGGCCTGAATTTTGGTGACAGGTAATATCTCCATTGACTGTCCCAGAGGTATTGCAGTTACAAGGACTGCAGCCATCAGGGTTTGACTGTTGTAGATTGTAGAATCCTTCCTGGCACTGATTGCATTGTCTGCCAGACACATGTCTCTTACAATTACACTGGCCTCCAATCTAGAAAGATACAAAATATTATAGAATGATGAACATATCTATTTTTAGATGACACACTCATTAGCAACAAGAATGGGAGTCGGGGAGGAGAAAACTTTAAATGGAACAGAAAAAAAATAAGCCTGTGTAACACATACTGTAACTTGTTCTGAGAAAAAAAAAAATAAAAGCAAAAAAGAGAATCAATGTTATCATTCCTTTTTAACTGGAGTTAAACAGAAGGAAAAAAAGGAATTGAGTAAACAGTGCAGTGCTATTTAACACCTTGACTTGAAAGACTAAATACAAAGAAGTTTTGTGTAAATGATGACTTCACTTGAAACCAACAGCAGTTTTTTGAATCAGTTACTACAATAAATTGTATTACGTTAAAAGGTAAAGATATTCATTTATCGTTATCTTCTTATTTCAGTGAAAACAGTAGCTAAATGAGAATAAAGGAAACTGAATGATTTCTTCTCTAATCCTCCTTTACAAAAGGATATAACCTAATGGCTCTCTCTGTTTACGGGGTTCACCTGGGACCCTGGTACACTATTTCAGTGCAGGGATGGTCTTCTCCTATTTCCTAAATGGACAGAATAACTACTTGGAAGGATCTGAGGCATCCTTTGTTATGCCTGAGCTGTAAACTGGGAGATTTAAGGGAATCTGAAAAGCTAATTTCAATAATCTGAAAGCCTAAAAGAAACCAACTGCTACACTCATCACTTTCCGATATGATAGAAAAACTTCCCACAAGGAAAAGGAAATGGCAGCGGAATAGGGAAAAGAAGACACCAGACGATGCACAGCAGAGATGATGGCAGGGAGTCAAACCAATAGACAAGTATGAATTTAGGCAAAATTAAATAAATAGGATCAATATCCAAAATAATAATAATAATAATAATAAATCAAAAAGAACACTTTAAATCAAAAGCCATTACAAAATAAGGAAAGAATTTTCAGATCTGAATGCAAAACTGAAAAGAGAGCAGGGCATGGACAGTGTTTGAGTGCTTCCTCGAAGAAAGAATGGACTAAAGTTGAAAAAGAACACTTTTCTTCCCAATTTCACTTGTTTTTAATTAATATAAGCATGAAGAAATGTAGTCCAATAAAACCTGTTCAAAATGTTTTTATGGTAGATGTCCACTAATGTATCAGTCACATTTTCCAGCAAGAGGAATAGATTAAAAAGGTAAGAAAATGCTATTTTCTAAGCAAAAGGGAAGAAAACAGCATATACAAAAATGAAGAGTTAAGAAAAGCCACTACAGTTGAAAGAAAACCAGCAACAAGGATTTTCAAGTTATTTTTTTTAGATTGGATTTGATCAAGAAATTTAATTTATTTTCAGAGACCAATTCATTCATCTCTGAGCCAGAGAACTTTCAAGTGAAAAGCAACTCTGAGTTTACGCTGAGCAAGTAAATGAAAAAAATACCCTAACTTAATAAATCAGTATAAAAGAATTATTTTGTGTTAGTGATCACAGCATCCTCAGATTATGCACTTGCATCAGTATATAAAGATACTTTGGCTATCATTCAGTTTAAAGACATAATCCATATCAAGAAGGACTTTAAAATGATTCAAAAATCTACCCTGCTGAGGAAAGTATTAGAAGCAAAACCAAATCTTTCCAAAAGAGGAATTCAAATCACAACAAGAAAATTAACTAAGATAATCATAACCAAATTTTAAAAACAAAAGAAGGAATGAAAAAGGAAAAAAAGCACAGCTTCTAATGAGCAATATAGTTGGGGTACAAAAGAAAAGAAGTATTTTTCAACAGTCAGAAGAAGAAAAGGAAAGTCAATAAAGAATAAAGGATAAGCATTTTCAGATTGAACATCAGAAACTTTCCTATGTAAACAAAGGGCAGCATCAGTAACTGATTGCCCAGAGATATTCAAGGCTCACGCAGATAAAAACATGACTGGCTGGACTCACTGTTGACAATAATCCTACTTGGAGTTGATGACCAACTAATTTTTCCATCATTCTGCACAGCTTTCAGGGAAGATGCACACAACCGAGAAGGTAAAAAAAAAAAAAAAAAAAAAAAGAAAAAGAAAAGAAAAGAAAAAGCATTTCAGAGCTTTTTACAATGAAAGGGCCACAACATTAGGGGCTTTCTGGACTGTTCTCAAACTGAAATATCAGAAGGAAAAGATGTAAGCAAAATCTGATATGTTGAAAACTGACCTCAAAAAGTCAAGAGTTCCAAATGAACTCAATATAAAATTACTGAGTTATTAAATATTGAAATCAACCTCAGTAAAAGAGGAATAAAATGATAACAGTTAAATCAATCTACTAAAATGGCTGTAAGAAAGCTTATGAGGGCTACAGACTCAGACGTTTCTCTTCAAATAGCAAATCAGTGGACATGAAATCACAGGTTTGATATATTGGAAAAAAAATTGTACACTTTTAGCAAAGATTAATCATGCTTCAGGATTCTACCATATTCTTTATGTCAGCAACATCTGGAAATACTGCATATACTGAATCAAAAGGAAGATCAAAAAGTCAGATTAACTTCTACATCAAGAATTGTAAATGTAACATCTGAGGTAAAGCAATGCTGACTACAGGTAGGCAGTGATAATTCCAAAATTAGCTGTTATCACCCAAGAAAAAAGCTGTTATTGCTCCATGGTTTTCACTAAAAATGCATCAAATCTCTTAGTTTAAAAAAGGTATGCTGGAATTATCAGTAAAACAACAGAATTATACCAAAAATGTTATTCTGTCACTAGAATCCATTGTGTATTACATTTTCAATACTGTGTGTATCCCTGGTCACTCACCCTAAAATGAAAGCGTTAGATAGCAGAGTGAGTAAAACAGGCAAAGATATGAATGCAGAGAGACTAAAATAGACTTCTTAGTTCAGAAAGAGGTGACTAAGATGAAGGGAATAGATATCTATTAAATCATCTGTAGAGAAAACACCTGCAGAATCAAGAGAAAGACACGTACAAAGAATGAAAAGTCCATGCATTGAAACATACACAGTTTGAAATGTATTTAGAAATGAGTTAGAAGAACTCCATAGGTGAAGATCAAATGTAACAACTCAGACAAAATTCCTGTCTCAGGTAGTCCCAAAACTATAAATTACTCATATTACTGATAAACAACAAAGAGCATAATGTGCTAGATCTAAGTCTCATTTCAGTGCTTATAGCTGCATAAACCACAGTCTAAAAGTAACCTGATAGCAGCCTTTTCCTGATGCAACAAGTGAAACATACGGATCACAGAGTGCTAAGAGCAGGGAAAAAAAAACCACAATATTTTCAGCATACTTTAAAGTGTCAAGATATTATAGAGTATAAGTCGTAGTCACTTTCATCACATTCAGATGCAGAAAATGCAGGCCTCATAAAACATAAATAAAAAACATGCCAAAGGAATAGATGTAATTCTTCTGGATGAAGGAGAAATAGCTGGCTAACCAAGGAACGTGATGCAAATTGTCACCAGGAACAACATAATATCCTTCAGAGAACTCCTAGTAAAAGTTTCCTCTTTGTCACACACAAAAAGAAGTTAATCCGTAACAAGCAGAAGTGGCAACTACTTTCCTGCTTTTAAAAAGAGTGAAATATTTTCACAATGGCTAAGTACAGGAAACTAAAGTTTTCATTAGAGGAAAATGCTTATCAAATTGTTTCTTAATAGATCTGAAGATAGATTTCTATGTACCAGATTAAAGCATGAGGAGAAAAGTTCACTGACACTCTTCCTTAATACTGATGTCTAAGTGTCCAGAAGAAAAAGAATAAGCAGAAAGAGAACCTACAGCCAAGACAATACACACACACACACACACACACACACACAGAATAATTTGAGATAGCTAACAGTTCAGCTTTCAAAATACAAAGTAACTAATACAATTTTATAATTTCAGTCTAACTTTGCTCTCTAAGCATGGCGTTATAAGTGGATATGAATATCAGGTAGGGAAAACCTACCACTCTAATGCATCCTATGTTACACAGATTTTTATCCTACCGCACGTGTTTCAAATAGCTAGATGAAGTTTCAGAGGAAAGAAAATGAAGAAACAAACCTTGAATTTCTCTGTAAAGACAGCAGCACTAAAACAATCCAGAAGCACTGTGAAATGCTTGGCGATAGATACTGTTACAAAAATGTATAAATAGGGATGTTTATAATGGTACAGAAATAGGTGTGCCACAGATCATACATACAGCACAAAACCTACATCAAATCACGTAGAACAAACCATTTCTATAACCACATAAGTATTAAACTGGCTTATGAAGCAAAACTGTTTTGTTTTTATTTATATTTAATTTTGGTAATACCTGTAAAATCAGCTTACTCTAGAAACAAAAGTATCATTGATAATACTGGTAGCAATTAATATTTAAAGATTTTGTTAATCGGGATTTCACTGGTTGAGCGCTGGAGATATAATTGAACTTTACCCTCTCCACAACCCCTCCTTCAAGTTCAAATGCTATCAGTCATTTAAACAGATAGATTTTAATTACACTGCTTATATAAGAGCATAACGCAATCTGTTCTCCTGTTGCTTATGCCTGACAGGTCTGTATCTGACCCTAGGACTAAGAAGATGGAAATAACTCATCTCTTAACACAGCCATCTTGGAACTAAACCACTTATAAAATATAATCTGTCTAGATTGCTCACTATGAAAATGAGTCCAGCGCAACATTACTACCAAGTGGCTGTGTGTCTTGGGACCTCATAATTACAATTGTTATTTGATACAGAAAAATCACTGATGCTGAGGTAGCATATAATCCCTTGTGTCATTTATAATTTATGAATGAAATACACATTACTCCCATATCCTTGAATGTAAATGGTTATAAAAAGTATGCAAGCAATTTCCTCCTGCACAAATCACAGTTATAACATCATTGTCCTTAATCGGGAAGCAGACCACTTGAGATTTCTGACTTTTACATACACCTAATAGTTCATGCAGCTTTAGCCTGTAGTCATACAATTCCTTAACTGGGCGATATTTTAGTCTAATTCATCAATCTAGAATCACAAAATAAAATTAAAAAAAAAAAAAAAGCCTGGCAAAGAATCCTCTCAATGTCCAGTTACTAAACTGATATAAGGACCAAAGTTACCAAGTGTGTAAACAGACAACGGGCAATATAATACATAGTTTTCTCAATTATTGATTACAGCACAAACAATTTTTCCAGAGCACTCATTTGTTAGATATTCAATGTGTCCATATCATGGAATTAGAAATATTCTCCAGTTCCAATGGCCTCCCATTAGATCAGGTTACTTAAAGCCCCATCCAGCCTCGCCTTGAACACATCCAATGATGAGGTATCTACAGCTTCACTGGGACATCTGTTACAGTAACTTCACCACCCTCATAGTTAATAATTTCTTACTTAAATGTAATCTTACCTATTTCTTTTTAGAGTAAAACTACTCCTTGTCCAATAACTATACTATATCAAGCCCCATAGGCATGAGCACATTCATTTCAATTATTTACCCTTGACCAACAGAAAGGAATGTTTCCTCCATCATCTGGAAATGCCCTAACACTCACATCTGGAGGTCCATATGTACGTTTAGTCCAGCACTAACTTCTCTTTGTTCATCCTGCCATTACTGGCTTTGCAATTGATTGGTGCCAATCTCAACATACTGCCTTCTTGATACAGATTCATACACTTCCCACTACCTTCTAACTCAACACAAATCTGGCAAGGTAACAGTCTGCAATCTCAGGAAGTTGGAGGAGGGGAACAAGAGGGTTGAGAATTTATTTTCTGTTCATTTTCTTCATTTTAAGAAATGGAAAGGTGTACTGGCTCACACAGATAGGTTAATAGTCTGACCACCAAATACCTGTGAGTATTCTCAGTATGTCAGCTTTCAGAACTGAAAATTGAATAAGCAGCAATAATGAAGTTCCTTTTTACTCCCCTACTCTCTCATCTTGTCATCACTTAAGATGACTTTCAAAAGTCAGTGAATTTCTATTACAATTGCTCAAAATGTAAAATGAAGCGTTTTCTTCTCCACCCACAACATTGCAGGCCAAGTCCCCCAAATCATTTTACAAAATATCACAGAAAAGCAGCATTTCTATGATATAAAACCATCCAGAAATTACTTGACAGAAAAGGCTCCTTATCCTTCAGCTTATTAAGCTCTTCCATAAAGGCAAATCCAAGACTCATACATACAAACGGTGTTTTATAACTTGATTCCTTGTGGTCTCCATTAGTTAGTATAAACACAAGCTGTTCACTGACCCTAGGAGTAGTTTACACTTGCATCCTTTTCCACTCAGTCTATCTATTGACAGAAATGCCCTTAATAGCTGCTTTACCTGATGTTTTCTTATAACATACATTTCAGTTTGTTTATTTTCAATCACAATAAATTGGTTGAAAAACATGTAGGTGGAAAAATAAGAACATGGGAATGCTCCAATTTGGGAACAAAGAAATTTTCAACTCCAAAAAAAAACTTATCAAAAAAGCTGCCTTTGTTTAAAATGTGTATGCATACACAAAAAGCTGCTAGATTATCTACTATGTTAATATAAAATGCATGCAAAATTGAGGGAAATGTACAGAGAAATTCGAAGTAGCAATATTTAGGAAGTATACACAAAAGCAAAATCTGAAGCCTGTTCAGCAGCAGACTTAGTTGCACTAGAATCCCATTTGAGCCTTCAGAGAAAGTAATAACTTATCATTTTGTTCATCTTAATGCTTTAAAATAGGTTTTCTTGCAATGAGACAATATAGACATCACATTGAGATGAGGCAATTAAGCATGTGCAATTCTGACCAATATCCTCTGCAGTAAAGTACACCTTATTTGCACCAATAAATACATGATACATACTTACAAACATAAATTAAATTAAAAAGCAGAAGAAAGAAACAAACAAAAAACACACTGAGTGAAGAAAGATGTCTAAATTTCACTGAGTCCTGAATGGTATTTCCAAAAATCAAGTAAAAGTAATAGCACCACTTTCAGCTCTGCCCAGAAACAAATGCCCTGGAAAAGAATGGGGTTTTTTTCATGCCATTATATATGGTGCATTATAACGAAATCATGAAAGGACTACAAATTGCTGTGCCTGATTGAATATGTAAGCATTTGTAGAGCAGTCTGGGTAAAAAACAGTGCAGGAAAATGAGTCAAGAATTGTGGTGTGAGGGCCAGAAGAAATTAATCTCTAGCTGTCTATACAGAGCAAGAATGATCACATCAGCAGTATTCTGGCAGAATTTTCTCATGTGTGAATAGTTAGGGAGAATGGGAGAAGGCAGCCAATTCTTCTTTTGATCTCATAAAACTTAGGCACCTGAAATAATTCATTTGGACTTTCTGATGGTTTGAAATATTTTGTGCCAAAAGTTCACAATGAGGATGCAACCAACGCGAATCTTTGCTGCACTGATTAGATGCCAATAACCAGCACAGAAGGTGGCAAATTTTAACATGCTGTAGCAATTTTCTATTGTACCCACCAGCCTCAAGCATGGATTTCTCTGCAAAAGAACCTAACACACTGCTAGTGGATGTTCTGCAACACCACCCTTCTAAAGTCCTCATGACTATCAACATTATGACTTTACCGTTAAGTTGTTATTACGTTAGCCTGCACTTTAACATACCAATGCCTTTACACACTAATCTGTAAATTAACACAGTATACAGGTGTATGAGAACTGAGATCTGATGCAAGTGAGAAATGCTACACACCATAACACGCACTTCCTAACAACAGCAGAATGAAACTGGTGAATAGAACAGGGATAGAGTTTTCAAGATAGACCAAATAACTGAGATGGGAGTGTTACAGAAAGGCCTTTCACAAATCCTCTAAATTGTCTATATTAATAATACTAACTACACTTGATGAGTAATCATTCTATCAGAAATAGCTTATTTGGGGATTCTATGGATCAATTTTGAAACTCTGTATCTTAGAACTAAATGACATAACTACCACTTTACAGAAAAAACCTCGATGAACTGCAGAAAATGGTAAATTATGCAGTAAAAGTGTATTCTGCCCCAATTTTGGCACACTTCCTTGAAAATTAGCATTGTGGTGTGACAATTTTCATGAGTAGGGTTCTTATTCCTTTTGATTCCATCTTCCACAGGTCAAATTTGGAAACACTTCCTTAAATGATGCCTTCCTATTTCATGTAATTCATTTCAGCCTTTAGTCCCTAGCTTTATTAATCTACTCTTTAATGCCTTTTAATCATTTCTCCCTGCACTGCAGCTAATGCAACAGCTATCTGATGCTTTATTGAGCAATAGTCTCCCCCATCTTTCCCACTGTATCTCCCAGTTCATTTTTTCAGTCATGATTTTTTTAATATCTGTTTCTGATACAGATGAAGATCTCTATGGTCGTATGCCTCAAATTGCTTTCTGGGTTTTCTTGGCTTTCATCCTCTTGTTTGAGTCAACTTTTATTCTGAAGAGGCTGAACAGCAGTTATAAACTAGTTACCATCTAAATACACTTTGTACAATCTTGTTGTTATCTGCCTTGCTAATTTAAAATGCCTTGTCATTACTCAGCATTGAAGCTACTTACATTGTCACACAAGAGGCTTTTGTTTTTCGTGCCTGTTGCATAACAGTCACAGGGTTTGCAAACATCAATGGCTGAAAGATCTGCACCTGCTTGTCTGTAATGGAAATCCTTGCACAGCTCACAGTTCCTTCCTGCATGAAAGAAAGGTTATGCATTATGGCTTCCAATTCATTAAAATTAGCTGTATAATTCAAAATTAAAGACTCTATTCCTTTGAGAGAATTCTATAATTTTCAGGACGTCCATTTTAATGCACCTTTCATCTCTACCTGCCAATTTAGTGATCCAGAGCATATGAAACAATGAACCTGTTACAAACTATGTTTTACTCCATTAAACTTCCATCTGTTATATAATACCGCACTTATATAAAAGCCGTGCCATGCAAATGCCTATACATTTTTTTAATGAAAAAATATTGATAAACCTGAAACTTCTTTCGAAACCTAAAACTTTTTCTTATTTTCTTTTTTTGGCTTAGTCGAGTAAAGGGAAAAGACAATATTTAAAAATAAGTATTCTAAAATATACTAAATAGATGGAACACAAAATAAGCACAAAAAATAAACAAGCAGCTGACACTACAGCAAGAGCTGAAAACTCTTTTCCTGTAGCTTAAGTACTGACACAACTATAACCAGTCATTTCCTTACATAGTGATATATAGGATTTATTTTTAATGCACCCATCAGTTTCACTGCTGATACAAGACCTCACCAATAAGCGACCACAGAACAAAAAGCCAATTCTCAATCTTGTGACTTACCAGTTGTGTTATGTTGACAGTTGTCGCATACTCCACCGCTGCCTCTGTAGTACTCCTGAGGAAAAGGATCCAATGCTAACTCATAGTGGCAGCTTACCGCATGGCTGTAACACTGGCAAGGTTTGCAATTATAGGCATGAACTTGGTCACCTGGACGAAAAGGCTTGTCATTGTACAACGGCAAACAACGATCGCACTGAAATACAATAAAATAAACAGATTATTGCTGTTGTGGTTTTGTGATTTCTGTTATCGGTATTCCACAACACAACAGTGGCAGTTAAAGTTAAGTTAAAGTGCACGTGGTCCCAGTTCCGTGTTATCGCCATTTTTGGGTTCCCTGAGGGGAGGCTTCCCCGGAGAACTTGGCGCGAGGAGGAAGCGGGGCGGGATTCCGGACCGGAGCCGATCTCTGCCGATGGCCGGCTCAGCTCGCCCGCGGGGCAAAGCACGTGCTTCCCTCGCACTGTTGTGATTTGACTCGTGCTTTGGGTTCCCTCATCTCTCATACCTTGCTTGATTTGGTTACATTTAGTAAATTCCCGTTCCTCCTCATATAGTTGCCGTTGTGTTTTCTCTTTGTTAAAACTAACTATCGTCCGCTCGCTCTCTGCCCTTCCCCCTCGCCCCAAGCGTGTGTCCCGGGGCCGGCTGGGTCTCGCAGCAAACTCCTTTCCCTTTTCCTTCGCTTCTTTGTCTCTCCCTTCTTTCTTTTGCCCGACGCCTGTGCCCCCCTGTCACAGACTTATATCTAGGGATAACCCCGTGACAATTACTTTATAATTAGGAGAACTGTTCTATTTATTTATACTTTGCTCTGTTTGCTTAGGAATATGGTTTATTGGGTAATATTGGTAGTAGGTGGACAGTTGGGCTAGATGATGTTAGAGACCTTTTCCAACCTTAATGATTCCATGAATCTAAGTCTAGAATGCCACTTCCTCAGACATTTTGGAAGACTGAATTATTGAAAAATCCATTGCAAGTATAACCTAACAATATATGATTAAGTTGCCCTAAAAGTTTTGAGTATAGAAGCATAGATAATCACCTATGGTTTTCCTTCCTACACTCCATTTTACTTCTTTAACCAAATAAGAATAAATAAGTATTTTAGGCAATATCTACTTCACTGTATCTTAATCTTGTTCTGAAGACAGTTGTCTAAATTTCCTCTTGGCTTATTCATATCACTCTCACTTCAGCATTTGACTACTTGTCAAGACAGCATGTTAGCATGACTTCATACTTTATCTTTTGTGAACTGCCCAAAGAAAATCAAACTGCTTCTAAACTCAAAAATCCAGGTCTGATTAGGAAAAAAAAGCTAGAATTCTCAAAATGACTCCAAGTGATTAAGCAAGATAGAAGTGAAATCTTACAGTGTGTTATGTTACAACATTATGTGTACCTTAATTTCCAAAAATAATTTGCATCCTTTTAATTACCGTCCTTAAAAGAGGGTTTAAAAATACCATATGCCAAATAGTAATCTGATGAAAGGTACAGCAGCTGTTTTGCAGTGGTAAGGTGGCCAGCAAAGAATTTGACTGACAAAGAACATAAGTGGTACCATTTAGAATGCTACATCCCAAAAAGGGAACACAACTGAGATCTCAGACATTGGTGTTGATGTTTTCAAGCAGCATAAGATATATTTCTACTCAACTCCTCTTTCACCTATACTTACTACAATGAAGTTGAATGAAGCCACACTGAAGTCTACAAAATCAAAACACACACAGACACAGTAATTCTAACACTCAGGCTGCTCAGCAAGTTAATTCACTGTTAAACCCTCCAGAATTAAAATGCAAAGCTTTTCTGAAATCAAGCATCAATTCCACGCAACTTTCTTCTAGACTCCAACTCTATTGGACCTCAGTAAATAATACATTAAAAAATTAGAGAAGATGCATTTGACATCTGATGAGTTTTGCATGCATTCTAGTTTACCAAAGCTCTGACTTGTTCAGGATATTCAATTGAAAATTCCATTTTCAGAGTGATGTAGCCATACTTACTAGGTATTCTAGGGTTAATTTGTCTTTTAGAAAGCTGTTGCATGGGAGTTTTTAAATAGTAACAGGAATAAGACAATGCTCATCACTTCAGCATTCATAAAGAATATGGTAAAAAAAAACCCTATAAATTCAATAAATATACACAGCAGTATGATTTACAACAGCTACTCTCAGCAACACTGAAGCAGCAGCCCAGTTGTCTCTCAGTTTTCTTTCACATTAAATGTAATACGTATCCTGCACAGTAGATAAGCCCCTGGAAAATATGTTCAGACTGAAACAGCCCTTCCTAACTTCTGAAATGCAATAGTGACAGCAATGACAGTCATGATACTAGTTACTATCTGCCTATTACCTCATATCTCGTATTAAGTAAAACTTAAAAACCTCAGATGAAAATATATATGGAGTAACACCTACTTCACAGATCCTTCAGCATATCAGCACTGGTGCAACAAATCACAAGGTATCTGAGACAGGAACAAGTTCTTGCACTATCTCAGTGGCACACATACACGATTTGTTTTAGAAGCCCGGGTCTTTGAACTGTGAAATTACAACAGTTTTCCAAGGATGGATTCATGGACAAACCCATAACTTGCACTGACACATCAAAAGTTATTCAAAGTTTTCAGGCATGTAAAACTATCAGACTAGGTCTTTCTGCTTTCTGTTCCTAAAACACCAGTCAAACATCAGCCTGCTTTATTTCTTTTCTTTTTAATATCACTAGTTGCTTATCAGGCCTATCTCTACAAACAAATGATGGCATATAGCTTACTCAAAAAGGATATTTTTTATTTGCTTGCTTCTGCAAGTGATCACGGAGTGACCTGTTATTATACATTATAGCTGCTCAGGTACCATGAATCATTAATTCCAAAGCCCGATATGATTAAACATGATGACTTTTAACTAAGATTTAGTTTGCGTCTTAGGCAACAACATACATATTTTAACAACATAAAAGGGCTAAGTTATCCCATATTTGTTAAACCAAGATGTTGCATCTGGTTTTCAAACAGTAGATGTTTAATATCATTAATTATTTATATTAAAAACTCTGAAGACCTGATGCTTTTACCATGTCCAATCACACTCTCAGTTCCATTCATATCCTCTCAAACATTCAGAGTTGTTTTATTTCTTTTAAATTCTATTTTCTATAATTGTGATTTCCATAACTACTTCTATATAATTTGCCATTGCCTTTCTGCATGAAGTTCTGCATCATCAGTTCAAAGGAGAGTCTCAGGTTGTAAAGGAAGGCTGACATTTTTTTTTATTGTCTTGCTCTTTTCATGGGCTGTTTCAAACTTTTCATATGACAGCACAAAGTTTTTGAGCATATATTCATGTCTATAAATTGTATATAAGTGTTGCCATGATCAAGACACTTCATGCTGCAGTTTCCATTCCTATGAGGCCAAGCTAATTCCCAAAATAGTCACAAGGCATTTACAGAACAAACTAAATGTAGAAGCTGAACGTTTCTTCTCTTTTCCCTTAAGAAGATTCTCCTTAGACTGGTGACACCAGTTTGTGCAACAGAGCAGCTGACCTCTCAAGAGGAATACCAGCTAATATAAATGCTTGGTTTTTATTAATAAAGCACATTATGTAATATTTATTTTTCTTGGAAGATTTTGATATCTAACTTAAAACAAAAGCATGCTACATGAATTTAGAAAGTATTCCATAGAAGAATGTAGTAATTTGCTCTGTCATCTCCATCAAATACTGAAGCAAATCAGTAGACTAAGTTGAGTTACTTGTAATAGTCTAGGAGCAAAATAAATTCAATTTTATTCACTAATGTATGTATGCTTTGAAAATATTTTACTTAGATTTATACAGTATTCATGAATTTCTAAATTTCAACTGAAATACACTGTAGTCATTACAGAATCTGATATAATCACTTAGGATGAAAAAGAAATCCAATGAACAATCTAATACTACCAAGCCCCATCAACAAACTATGTCCCTTAGTGCCATGTTCACATGTCTCTTTGAATATCTCTAGGGATAGAAACTCAACCAATAGAACCTTCACCAGCTTCATTCTCTCTTCTTCTCTGCACACACTCCAGCAATATTATATTGTTATTGCAGGAAAGGGCTCAAAACTGAACACTGAAATCAAGGTGTGGTCTCACCAGTGCAAAGCACTTCCCTGATCCTGCTAGTCATACTACTTCTGATACTGACCAGCATGCCATTGGCCTTCTTGGCCATCTGGGCATGCTGCCGGCCCACATTCAGCTGGCTACTGACCAGCATCCCCAGGTCATTTTCTGCCTGTCAATCATCGATTATCATTGAGTATTTCGAGAATTGCTAGCATTAATGCATCTCATATGGTCTATAGCAATCATACAGCATTTTGTTGACAGACATTTATTTCTCTGCTGTGATAGAAATCAGATGCCATTAGATCTAGTGGCTTTGAAAATAAACTGTGAATCAGTAGTTTAATTTTACTTTAGTTACACTGTAAACCTTTAAGAAATTAGCGAGTTGGATGTTTGTGGACTTGCCACAATTTTCCACATTAATAAAAAAATAAATAAATATGAGATATTCCCATAGTAAAACAAGGAAAATACGAACTTTAAAGTCATGTAACAGTTGAAAAGCTCTGCACTGGAGGATACACTGGCTACTGATATCTCTAATTGAGTTAGCTGAAAACATTTTAGCATTTTCATCAAATTCATTATTCATAATTATTTCATCTCAAATATATTGAGGTTAAATAAGAGCAAGTTACTTCAAAGAAGCGAATCTCACTGAATACTGGACTTCTGTTACAAGTTCTATTTCTGTCACATTCTATTCCTTGCTACGTTTATGCCTATTGGAAACAGACTTTCTCAAAAGTAAAGTGTCGAACAGCAACAGCTGTAGCAATGGGTCAAGTGAAAAAATAACAGAGGCAAGCAGTCTGTGCTTGCTGGGAGAGATTAAGAAGTGTGAATCTGAGTGTATTTGATATTGTACTTAGGATCATGTGAAAGATCTTTTTAAAATTTACTAGGGGATTTCTAGTTTTTTAAGAAGAAATCTATAAAATATTATCTACGGTCTAAAAGCAAATTAAACAGAAATGTTAAGTTTTTACATGTGTCAAAAAGATTCAAACTGACAATGTCCTTTTAATTAGAACACACAATGTGAAACATTACTTTGTAAGGATTAATTGTAAATATTTAATGAGGTCTGGAAGTTCACCAAGTAGTCTTGCAAGACTCACAGTACCTTTTGAAAACAAACCAAATACATTTTAATGGTGTATCTGCATTACCAGGTACAATCTGTCAACATGAAAGGTTTGTTCCAGTGAGTGTAACTTTTTTGATACTATGTATTTGCATTGTAACTACAATTCAAATGCTTGAATTATTCTATTCTGAATGAATACGATTAAGGATTTTGCTTAATTACTTCCCTCGTTCTTTAATGAAAATTCTTTTGGTCACTTGCTGCAGAGACTAGCTTCAGAGCAGGTAAGACTGCACTGGGCAAGGGATCTGGAGTAAAAAAGGCCAACAAAAAAGCTCTTTTTAAAGCCAGCAACAGTGCTGCGCTTGTGCTGGGGGCAGGCAGCTTGTGGGCATTATGCTGAGCAAGCAGGGGTGGAGCTGGCACATTTGCAGCGCAGTTTAAACAAACATGTCATCACCCTCCCTTGACCCCTGATAATAAGCTTTAAATAACCTTGGACAGGAAGAAGCTAGCTTTTGCACACAGAGCACACCAGGAAAGTAACCATTGTCACAGCCCACTTAGAACGGGGAGGTTCAGCAAGTGAGCACATCCCACACTGCCCATAGGGTGTGCTGTAGCAGTGGGGGTGGGACACTTGCTGAGCCACTTTCTGCCATCTTTAAGCTCCCTTGATTAACTGGAGAGGTCCCAGTGGATTGGAGGATTGCCCATGTGACTCTCATCTACAAAAAGGGCTGTAAGGAGGATCTGGGGAACTAACAGCACTGTCAGCCTGACCTCAGTACTGGGGAAGGTTATGGAGCAAATCATCTTGGGTGAGTCCACACAGCACATGCGTAGCATCCAGAGCATCAGGCCCAGCCAGCACAGGTTCATGAAAAGCAGGTCATGCTTGACAGACCTCAGGACAATCAACATTTCCAGACTGTCCTTAAACAAATACGTAAGTTCAAAACTCCATTTTCAGTGTTTTAAACCAAGTCTGCCAAGATCCATTATTTGGGTCAAAATACTGAATAAGACTCCCAGTAAAACAACTTCCAACACTTAGCAACAACCAAAATTTCTGTGTGCGATTAGCACCACCTCAGCTGAAACCAGGACAAAAATATCAAAACCAAAATGCTTGAACTCTTCCTAATTTAGACACATTCTCAAAAATAACTATTATAATATTGCAATTTTGGTTGAACTCATAGACTGCTATCTACATATGTTCATATGGATCTACATAACTCTCAAAAGGTAGGCCTTTGTTAGCATTTTTACCATGGATTAGGCATTATTTAGCATAAATACACACCACTTGGGTTGCATCATGGAGCTGCCATACACCACTTGAACTCCTCACTTTCAAATGAAACAAAGTTGGAACATGAACTCCGTGCTTCAGGCTTCTGCACTCTTAACAACTGAACTGGTATGAACTAGGATCAGACTTAAGTCTTCAATATGATTTTGTTCTACAGATCATTTGCTGGTTGGTATAGAAAATAGAGCCATAATCTTTACCTGATTATATATATTATATATTATATTATATTATATATTTTTACAGAAAGGGTGGTTAGGTACTGGAATGGGCTCCCCAAGGAGGTGGTTGAATCGCCATCCCTGGATGTGTTTAAGAGCCGCTTGGATGTGGTACTCAGGGATATGATTTAGCAGAGGTTTGTTGTTGTGGTATTGTTTTGTGGTTGTTTTTTAAGAGATAGGCTACTGGTTAGGCTGCGGTTGGACTTGATGATCTTCAAGGTCTTTTCCAACCTGAGTAATTCTATGATTCTATGATTCTATATCTCACATTCAGATTTGTATCTTATGTTGCAAACTGACAATTTCCTCTAAAATAAGCAAATTATTGAAAGCAGCTCTTCTAATGTTCTGTGGTGAAATTCTTGTTGAAGGAAGTGGGTTTCTGCATGTTGTTTTTTGTTGTTGTTTTGTTGGGGTTTTTCTGTGCATATAATTTTTAATTTAATACAAAACCTGCAATAACAGCTTTTCCTATGAAAATTAGGGAAATACTAACATAAATATTTGTGTACACATTCCCAGGTCTAAAATACCAGATTTGACAGAGTTCATAGGTGAAGTAGGCACAAAGAAAAGACTAACATTATTTCCTTCTGTATAGCTTTCCTTGATGCACAGACACCTGTATGGTTCCATCGTTGTATCACAATTATCAGCATGGCCATGGCAATTACATCTAAAAGAACAAGAGGTAACAAAGTAAAAACTGAACACTGCAGTCTTCAATGATATAAAATATGATCATAAAGGTCTTATTTTATTAAAAACATGATCTGGATCTTTATTATGAACAAATAATAAACTCAAGAGAATGTTCTTAAGTACAGTAACTTACAAAAAGTGACTTCACTGAACACATTCGTGAGCATCAAAAACTGCTTTCCAAGAAAATTAAAACCATCATGTATCACAGCTACTTTTACCTTACATATTAGGTAATGAAAAGTATATTTCAATATATTAACATGCATTTATAAAATGTTAATTTTTCATCAATGCTAACCCTTACAATATGTCTATACTTTAAGGAATCTTAACTATATCAAGCACAATAATGTAGATTACTTGACCTCAGTTAAAATGCTAAATTTTTATTAAAATAAAACCTTTATAAAGTACTATTTCACAAAAAGTAGCAATCACTATCTGAATGGCATATCTTCTGGAGCCATGGCATTGCCTTAGAAATCACCCCTGAAATAATATTACTGTGACATAATCAAGAGGATTGTAGCTATTTTAGTAAAAAAACAAAAACAAACAAAAGAAAAAACACTATCAAAGCACATGAATCAATAAGCAAAACACTAGCAGCATAGAAAAGTTTACAGTAAATGTGAACTTTGATAGCACGCTTTCTCTTAAAGGAATTTCAGAAAAAATACTTGTTAACAAAAAAAATGCACCATGTGTTTCATGGAAGCATTTCATTGCCAAATTTGCATGTTGTTTACAGGGCATAATTAGTCCTTTTGCAAGACTGAACACTTATCATACACAATAAAGTTGTCAGTCACAGAATGTAACACTTACACTCACCGCTGCCCAGTTTTAATGGACAATTGAAGCCAAAACAAAGAATGAGCTATGTATGACAACTGTTGAAATTGTCACGTCCAGGCATCTATAACAAAACTTGGATAAAGCACAAGCTATAGTTTCAATCACAAGCCTTTGCCTAGAGGAACAGGTAATTCCAAGGAAAGGATTGCTTTTGATAGATTTTTGTAATAAGTGTTATTAATTTTAAAATAACACGTGAACAGATGCTTTAAAAAAAAACCAGCATACCAATCATCTCAAACTTGATGTACTCCTTCAGACCAAATCTCCTTCTTATTCATAAATGTAAAAGCAGAACAACCTCAAGAAATTTTAAGCAAGTAATTACATACTAACTACATACTTCGCACAGCTTTAGCAATTGGAGGCAGTGATAAGAAGAGTTTCAGTAACACCTACCTTCCACTGACTGTAACTTCATTGACTCCATAGTATCTATGCCTAAAATTTACCCAAGACTCATTAGTATGATACTGGCCACGCATATGAATCCTCACTTGTGTAGCTTTCACAAACTCTTGGAGAGATGGAGTATTGTAAAAATCATTGTAACCAGGTCGGTGATTTGGTTCCGGAGTAAGAACACTAAAAGTTAGATTACCATGAGAATACGGAGTAAAGCTGTTTAAATAAAGGAAAGAAAGACAAATGAAAACCAAAACATCACAAATACTACAGATTCCATCCCTCAGTATCTTTTGTCCTCAGAGAAGGTCTCCGTGTTATGGTACATAGTATCTTATGGATTCTGAGTGAAGGTCTTATGCCACAGAATTCCTAGTTACCAAATTTCAAGGAAGAGAAAGAAAACATACTTTAAATATCTGTTTTCCCCAGACTGCCACACTCTTCTCTGAACCTTAAGTTTCCCATTAAAATGAATCACCTAGTGACAGACTTCTGACTTACAGAGGTGGTACAAGATGTAGTAGGAAAAAAAAAAAAAAAAAAAAAAAACAAAACTTTAACTTAACTTTGCTTTTCTCAAGGAAACTGAAATGCCCATTAGACACTAGCTCATGATCACCGAACTACAAAGTTCTGAGCTACAGTAGGGAATCTTAAAACCAAGGTCACTTGCCCTCCATGACATCCTAAGAAGTTCTGTCCACTGAAAAAGAAACATGGTCCTGTCTAAAACCTCCACAGACAACTTGATGACATGTCTCAGCACTTAAAAGCATGGGGTGGGCTGGACATAGAGCATTATTCCAACATTAGCCCTTCTTTCAGTACACAGAATCCTCACCATTTACAGAGTACATTCCTTAACTTTTAAACAAATATTCTATGCATTCTCTACAGAATTCTAAACTCCTGGAGAAGAAAGATGCAGACACATGAATAGTCTTAGGAAGGCACCATAAGTGAAACAAAAAAGGGAAAATAATGCCTACAGCACATGGTACTGTATTTTCTGACTGTTTTCTAGCCTAATACTATCTGGCATCTGAAATTAGGCAAGAGATAGTGAATTTGATTACCTGTAGTGGCAAAGATTCGTGTGTGTATGTTTATGTGCATTTATATATGTGCATATATAAAATTACATACATATTATAAGCTACTTACTATATTTATGTATAACAGGTTAAAATGTTTAGGGTTACACATGCTTACGGTCTAGTAAAAAGGTTTACAACACGTTTCTGAAGTAATGACCTTTCTTGGCTCACCCCCTGAGATTTTAGTCTTGTTCTTGTTTAGAAAAATTAAAAAGCTTTAAGTTACAATTTTGAGCCCATTTCTCACGTTCTGTATAGTAGTAAGGTCAAATAACTGCATTTGTGTGCTTAAGTTTCTGTCCTCTTTTCTAAGCTCCAGAGCAAGTTGCAGCCTCAAAGATCACAGGATCACAGAATAATTGTTCAGAAGGAATACGTTCATACTCCCTGCATAGATATAACCTATCCATTATAACAGTGTCTTTCTCCACTCTTTATCTCACTGTTCCCTAATTCTACTGACAATAACAGTCCCACACAACACAAACACACACAATTTCAGAAGTCTAGCTCAAAAATAAAACAGTCAATTGTGTCACATTCCTCAATGCTTGAAATCTGATAAAAAATGACAGATGACCTTTGGGTGATCTTCAATCGAAAGGTCAGATTTTGGATCTTTTATATACCTAGAAGCCTATAATAAATGAGTATACCAAATTAAAAGATTATATCTCAGTAGGACATGGAAATGAATTGTGTCAGGATGCTACCTGTTCAGAGCATCTGTAATATGAAGATAATATCCACTCATACCTAGGAAGCTGGAGACAGTTGACAGAGTCTGGTTTTTCTAGAGATCCATTGTTATCCATTCCAAAAATACTGCAATTTTTAGCAAAATACTGCCAGTCTTCCCAGTTAAGATCATTTCGTTTTTTCCTTTCTATTCTTATTGCTTCAGGGTGCGGGCTGAAGAACTGCAGTATAATATAGAATATCTACAAGAGAGCAAATGAATGAATTGATATTAATGACTGTGTTATAAAATAATTAGAATTTCAACACTACTTTATTTCAGTGTGACAATACAGTCTAACATCTACAGAATACGAATCCAGTAATTCAGTCCATCCATTGTCTTGAATCTGGAAAACAGTTTTTGTTAAACAAGCTTTTTGTTCTCTCATACATTATAGAGCAACTGAAGTGTTGCACCAAAACTCTGTTTTCTTGAAGACCATTTGAATCTGAAATATGAAGCCATCCATAATTTGTTATTCTGATATTAATTTTGACAAAAATGAAGGGCATTTAATGAATCTGTCATCACTTTGGTATTCAACCTGATACCTGTATTGTGCTGACGAGTATTTCCCTCAGCATGTAACGTTGAAATGTATACGCGCACCAAATCAGTTTTAAAGCTTCACGTATATTTGAATTGATTTTTAAATAACAGACATTCTGCTTTATGTGGCCAAAACCTGCCATGGTATTCTTTACCTTTTCCACATTAATAACAAAGAAAAAAACTTAGGCTACATAACAGGTCTCTTACAACATGCCAATGTGATACAGACTTTTAAAACTTCATTTGGCTGCAGTCAGCTTTGTATCTAAAAAGACAAGACTTGCACCTCACATTTCAAGAGAAAACTAAGTAGAAACTTACAAAAATCAAACTGAAATTTAAAAAAAAAAAAATCAAGTTAAAAGACAATTTCTAAGTATTGATGACTTCAAACAGGATATTCATATTGGTACACCTAGTCCAGATTACTGCTTAAAACAACAGTTGAGGTACATCAAAAGAAAAACTCCATAGCAAGAATTATAGGACATTGCTTCCTGCTGATAATGGAATTCCTCTTTCTGGCATCTTAAGGAAACTATCTTAAAGCATAAAGTTTGAGTTTCACCAAAATTTTAAACAAAGTGAATACAAAATCTCTTCCTAGTTCAGATTAACAGATAGCAAATATAATCTTCTCATTACCTGATACTGTCCATTTCGTAAATCTATTGTGATAGAAACACCTCGATCCAGACCTGTAGCATTAGCAAACACAGATGAAATCCAGGTGGTCCCAATGTCATCATCATTGATGTAATACAGAGGATGGGCTTCTGCATCCAGTCTCAGCACTCTGTCATTAGTGGTATCATCTGCACCATTAGGGATGCAGTACCTCTGTATCAAAGGGTGTACCCGGGGATGACTTCCAGGACAGCGGCACTCTGACTGGGTATGCAGATGAGGAAATGTTCCAGAGAATACTTCCAAAATGTCTCTGTCACGGCACATAAAGTAATTACGTACATGATAAAAAATGACAAGTGTCACTTTGTGCCTCTAGGCTCATAGATTAAATAAAATTCAACTTAGATTACTCTAAAAGCCCTAGGGCCTGTTTTCATCTCATATAAATGGGGCAATCAGCTAGGAATCAGGCCACCTAGGGTCCCTACTTAATCAATAGCAAGCAGCAGGCATCTTCAGAAGGAATCTATGAAAATGTGCTTGAGTTGATTTCATTGTTCAGCCTTCATAGTCTGGAGCTCCACAAATAAATGGAACCAAGAGAAAAAAAAACTCCTTCTTTGGGACATCTTCTCAGGTAAGATCAATTCAGCCCTAAGTGCAAGGTGAAAAACCCTACCAATATTTAATTATGGTACCATGTCTGACTCCAGTCACTGATTTGGACTGTTCTTGAGCATACTAGAGTATTGGCTTTTTATGAGGCATAACCACAGATGAGTTGAATGCCTGTCCTCAAACCCTCCAAAAAGACAGCATGAGAAGTATCATGCTGCACTCTAGAAAATGTAGATAGAAATATTTTCCCTTTTAGCAAACTGTAACATATCCACTGATCTGGCTGACCAACTCTTAAATCGCCCTATTAGATTCCTACAGACTTTGCAAAGCAATTGAAACATTGTAGTTCTCATTGACATTACTAATCCGAATAGATAGTAGGAAATGGTAAGCAAAGTAATAGATGAATGACATGGGCAGATTACATAAACATTTGTTCATCTCTTGTGTAGAAGGATTTGGGCAGCCCAGATGGTATAGATTTTTTAAGTTAAAAAAATTTACTTATCCCATCTTCCTAATTCCGTCAGTAACAGCTACCACAAATCATACAGAACAGAGTGGCAGGACCTTCTTAATAGCCACAGACCTAAAATAATTCATATGCAAGACAAACTTTTATTCAATTTATCTCATGCAAACATTCTGACCTGAATTATTTGTGGGAATAAAACTGCATTGACAAAGTTAAGAATCGTTAATTTGCAACACTTTGTAAAATACCTTACCTTTTTTATTTCTAAACTATATTCTTCTCAATGACTTCAGTTGTAGCTCAGAGTATTGTAATTCAAGTGTTCTTCCAAAAGAATATGCAACCACCATGTTATTTGTACAGTTTGGAATTCAGATTCATATTAATACTTTAAATTCACAGGAGGTCAGTTCGTTGTAATATCCTGCAGACATCAGTACTCCTAGGAATCTGCTCTCCATCTTATTGAAAGATTATCATTAAGTAGCCTTAAGGTCTGCAGTCACAAAGTGTTGCTGTGCTTAGCCTACCCAGTAGCACCACACAGACAAATAAGAGCTGACTTTTTCTGGCCAGTTTGAGTTGACAGGATTAATCCAGCAAGAACTGGATAGCAAAGGTAACATCTCTTTGTAACACACTAGGAAGGGAGGCTGGAGGGCAACAGAAATTGCAGTGGCAACTGTAATTTGGCCTAGGGGATGGAGGATGTCAAAGCAATTGGCTCAGGGCTACACAGGCTGAGGTAGAAAAGTCACTGGTAGCTTATGAGGACTATCTAGTATAGAAAGAAATGAAGAATAAGACAATAACCTCTTGGGGGTAGAGGCTTGAGGGTGAGTGTCAAGAATACAGTACACAGATGTCTGATGCCATGGGGAAACTGAAGCTAGAGGAGAAGAATCAGTACAGAAGCCAAGCTAGCAGTGACAAAAGTCAGCGTGTTGACCAGCTAGAACGTCTGTTCTCTTCCTCTGGATCACTGGCTTTGAACTGGTCTAAGCAGGATTGGTCCCCTGTCCTCTCCTCCTTTCCCCTGAGACCAAGGCATTGCCCCATGAGTGCTTCTGAGAAGGTGGGAGTAAAGACTATGCCTGACAGACAACTGCCAATGCACAGCGAAATCCATGACAGGGAGGTTAGCTTACCAGTAAGCCTTGCTATAGGGGCTAAACATTTAGAGACAACTGTTCACAATTCTGGGAACAGTAGCAGACTTTACTCTCTGGAAGGAAGGAGGCCATCAGAGCAGCACCCCATCTGCAGAAATTTATGGAACAAATTGCCTGCAGCCTACAGGAAGCTCTGGGGAGGTATGGCAATTCTCATTTAACAGGCCTAAGCTTACCAGTACACACTATGTCAGAATTTTGACAAGTTGATAACACCTAGAGAGCTTATAAGCATTGGAACCTAGAAACTGGATCTAGTCTCTCCTAGAATACCTGCTAAGTCAGGTTATAACAGGAACAACACTAGCAAACAAAGTAGGCACTTATTTACTTTTGAGTTTCACTATATATACTTAAGTAACAATTAAAAAGCAAAATACATTATATTGTCTAATTTAACTCAAAACTTTGAAGATCAAAAGTCATGTTTGAGTTGATGTCCAGTAAACTGCATCGTAAGCAATCATTTAAAAGCATCTAAAAAGCACAATACTTTAATTAATTAATACATAAGTAAATTATCTATTCTTCCTCACCAGCAACTCTTAATATTTTTTTAAACAAAACAGTAATGTTCTTTACCTGTTTGTAAGTGCCACCGGGTAAAATCGAAAGTCTTGCATCCTTCCAACAAATTGGTCTAAACCTAAGAAAATATACTACAAATAAGTAGTCAAATCCTGTTGAGCATGAAGCAGTTTTTCACTGTTTGAGTGTGCCTTTAATCCAGCACACAGAGATCTCTCTTGCACAATTACCCTCTGAATGAAACCATCTTGGATCTGGACAAAACTATAGAGGGCAGTAACTTTATTATATTTTTTTTTTTAATAAAAGAAGAATGATTTATAATAACTTTGTAAGAACATTTTGTACCTATCTCTTTTCTGATTAGAGAGGTGGCACGAGGATCGGCTCATTAGACAGAAGTAATGAGCCAGTCCATGTGCCACCTCTAATTAGAGAAGAGATACAGTAGGTACAACTGTACCTATCAATTTATACAATAAAGATACAAAACAGTTTAAAGTACTCCTTTCTTTTACATATTTACTGGTTAATTTGTATTCAGAATCAAAATCACAAACAGAAGCATTAAGAAACAGGACAAAGAATGACTTTGTTATCCAAAAGGTGCAATAAACTCCTAAATATAACTATGTCACTTGGCTTAACTTCAAATTCTATGCATTTCTGAAAAGCACTATTCAGTGTTTTTACATTTGCAGAGCCAAGAATTTGAGAAGAGCAGGAAAACATCCCAAAACTGTTCTACAATGATCATGTCACGCTGTAGCACACGTGAAATTCCAAATGTTGATGAATAGTACCAATATCAGGCTGAACAGTTCTCATACTGCTAGTAGTTTATACAAGTACTGATAGAACTGAAGAACGTGAAGAGTCAAATCTTCATCTCTGCTCCTGTCTCTGAACTGGCATGCAATCTAGTGGCTAGAATAATCCTATTCTGAAATAGTTTCTTCTATTTACTCAGAAAAATACCAATAGTAAATTAATAGAAAGTATTACTTCAGGAATCTGTATGTTGGGCAAAGCAGAAAAGACTATATCTACATGTAGTAGTATCTTATTTTGAATATTCTACATCATTCTACTAGAATAGATTTACCTGTGAAGCTTTGTCCAATTTTAAGTGTCCCATCTGCATTAGTATCTGCAACTGTTCCTACAAGGATCCTTGAATCAAAAGGTGTGTTGTCATCTTCCCAGCCATTCAGGAAGAAACTAATTCTGCTGTGATGCACCTATGGAATCAATGAAAATTGGAAAGTGTGTGCTTCATTATGGAAGCCTTTTGCTTTCACTGCATGTTTCAGATATCACCAATTAATCATAAACATTACTTTGACCTACTTGGCATCATGCCTTTATTTTTGGCACCTACTGAAAGAAGTTACCTCTTTTCTGTTCATTCATTAGCAATCCAGTTAATAAGATCATTATTCAGATGCACAGACTATAAAAATTCTACAGTGGTTGAACCAAAGAAGTATCTATAGTACACTGATCTGGTAGGGAGGGGGGAAGAGAGAAAATAAGAGAAGAGTCTGTTTCACAAGGTACAAGACTGGTTACAGCTCCTTCACCACTTCGGGCCATAGGCACATGCTATAGCTGTCAGAGCTCTTCTTATACACATCAGCTCATCCAGGCCTCAAGGGACCATCTACCACACTCAGGATAACCAAACACAGCACATCTCAGCCAGGCCTTGAATACCCCTCCAAAATGTCTCCCTGGCCCCAGCATGTTTCTTATTACAAGGGCTGAAGGGAATGGTATAGAAACTGGATACAGCTGCTTTACACCCAGTGGGTAATTCCGTTACATCCATGGAACCCTTGGCTAGGAATGAGCGCTCAGTTGGCACTCCAGGGTACTGTTTTCTGCAAGCACTCCCTGCCCTGCCAATTCATTTTAAATTTGAGCGAATGTTCATAGGAATGGTTTATGGCATTTTCCCAGCTCCACAAAGTCAAATGATGCTGAGATTTTACAAAGGTTTTTTTTTTGTTGTTTTTTTCCCCATTAGAAATCCATACTTAAGTTACATAAAATTGGGAAAAGTTTAATAATATGGAAGTGCCTTTCCAGCTGGCATTTTACACAGTAATTTAATTGTAATTTTAAAAAAAAAAAAAAAATACAGGGACAAGATGAAAATAAGTCGTGATGGGCACAGTTATCTATATGTTAATGATGTGAAATACTGCAGCTAACTTCAACGTATTCCAAACTTTTGAACTTAATTGAATAACTCACTTTAGTCTCATTTCAGAAAGTGATATTTTGTTGTTTGTCTTTCTGCAAAAATGTAACTACATGATTTTAATAATATTCAGCCGGCATGAGGCTTATTTCACACAGCAGCCTGGTAGCTTTTGAATTTTGAAGCATTGTTTTGATTTTGCAGACATATAGAACTTCAGTTCCATTTTGCAGACGTGCACGCCTAGCAAATCATGTCCACAGCAACAAAAAAACCTGGAGTGCTTCAGCCTGCCTGATACTCACTTGAAACAAGAACAAACCTGGAATAACTGCTTCTGTAAGACCAGCAGATATATGAGAACAAACAAGGTTTGAAAAACAGAATAACTTGTAGCAAAAAAGGAAGTTGAAACCTGAATATCAGTTTTAAAGCCATAAAGAAAGCACTCAAAATGCTATTCCAACAATAGAACACTCCAAATTTCAGACCAACATAAACCGACACAATTATCTATAAATCAGATGATCATCATGAATGCCTCAGGCAACATGAGCGTATAAGTATTTTAAGAAAGAAAATATAAAATGAGATAAGGTTTCCTGCTTGTTTTGTTTTCCTTTAGGTTTCACATCAAATTGTGCAGATTATCCTCCTTAAACCTCACTTTCAAACATATACATGCATGCTGAGCTTTATTGCTGTTTCCACATCCAGTCTGTATTTCCCAAATCTAGACAGGAAAATTTATTGTCCTTCCACTGATGGAAATTTGAAGGCTATTATCATAATTACTAAGCGATGAGATTTCTTCTAAAAGTTACTGCATGTGAGTTTAACTCAAAATACATCTCCCTCCGTTTAAATTATTCTTTATGTTGACACATCAATGACCTGAATGCAACATTTTTTTTAAATTTAATTTTAATTCAAAACCCTCTAAACATCTGATATCCTATTTGCCAGATCCTACATATATGCGTATATGGGGGTTGCACTGCATTTTTTTTTTCTGCATCACATTTTTTACAGCCTGTTACTGTCATTTGGTGTTTGACTGTTATCATCATAAAAGATACAGGCTTTTCTACTTTGTTATTTGCAGCATTATCTCATGTTTTACAACATCTTTGCACAACATGCCCGCACATGAAATATAACTAGTGAAAAGTTCTCAGTGGTATTAATGCATAAAAAAGAATGTGGTTCCATCTCTACTGTCTTTACCCAGCCAAAAGCTGATGAACAGCCAATTTTCCTTTATCACATTAGCACAGCCATGAGGGAAACACATTTGTTCTAGTCAGCTACACTAAAGATACTATTACCAATCTAACATATACATGTTTTATATCAGCAGTATTCTCAGAGTATGAGGGAGCCAACAATATATTAACACTAGCATGACAGTTTATTTAAGAAAAGAAAATTGTCTCTGTAGAGGGACAGAAGTTAGAAATGTATGGCTAAAGCTCAGTGTCACTGGTCTAATAAAGGTAATAATTCTTAAGCTTTCTTTATAGCAGGTAACACTCCTGTGGCAGCTCTGTCATATCATTCAAATAAAAATGTTGTCTTTTACAAGTTTAAGAGTATCTTTATTTTTAGCCAGATACGAAGCATGTCTCTGATTTCCTGTTTTCACTGTAAAACATTTGTAAGTGGAATTCAGAAATGGGCTCACACACTCCCAACAGCTCTCCACAAGATTACCACCTCAGCTACAGCCTCTGTAGGACCCCATTCTGCATCCCCCTGTAGTAAGCAGAGCACTTGCCTTCACACAGCCCTATTAAAATTAGTGGGACTATTTATGGCTTAAGAGTGACAGAATTGGGCCCTAAACGATCAGGTATTTTTACTTGTTGAAAATAGGTGATTAACGACAATTTTAAATCTCCCTCTCCCCTCCCCCATCAACAATCTCTTTATATTAAATAGGATTTAGAATAGTTGGGTTTAATATAGCACATCCCCAAGGTAGCCCTAAGCACTTTACAATGCTGAATTGGATATCAGTAGTGCAGTGACTGTGTAAGGCAAAGGCAGCAGTCATTATGCATTTGGCAGTAGCTCAGTGTAATGATCCCCCTGCTGGTTATTAAAGGGGGTATGAATATCTGACATGGGAGGAAAATGTAGGAGGGAAGCCATGTGTGGGATAAAGAAAAAAAAATCCCAGTGGCTCTCCGCTGTGGGAGGAGAAGAATATCTCAAAGTTTGGTGTCAGTCTAGACTAAGCTAAATAAGAACCAAGGTTGGCACCAAATCTGCTGTTTGACGTGGTTAAAGACCATCAGCACTGAACTGCATACAATATCAGAGAAATAAAAGACAAATTTTACTAGTATCTAACTAAGACAATGGGATTACCTTATTGTCTTCATAAATAACGTTCTATGGGAATTTGCCCTAAGAGAATGAGACAGGTAGGAAAGCACAGCCTCTTGCTTGCTGTAGAGCACAATACCAGAAGTCTGGAACTCAAAATCTCTAATCCCAGCTCTGAAACCATCTCTCCCTCTTGTGCTTCCCCATCTGTCAAATACTTAGCAAATTACTTCATGGGAAGGTGGCAAGGATTAGTTACTAAGATCAACTCAGTCTGCAACTACATTAGCTTCTGCCAGTGCAGAGCTTAATAACAATTTCAAGCAATGGAAAATCCATATGATGGTGCACTGAGATGCTAAAATATACATGTAATCTTTCCTCTAATAGCATTATTGTCATGATCCAGAAGAACATTCAAGATGAGAGGTGCAGGACCAACAAAGCCAAAAACAAATTCATTTAGTACATGTCAGTTGCCCTTTTAGCCAATTCAAACCACTTCTTTCCCAATAACACCAAATCCAACCACTGTTTTCCTAGGAAAAATTACCCTGATGGGTCACTATGGTGCAGAATGAAGAAAAAATAAATAAAAAAATCACTGAAGGACAAGACACTATTTATGAAACTAGATATGGAAAGCAAAGGCATTATGATCATGTTCTCATCAGAAAATCTACTCAAGAAAGCAAAATAATGAAAGTTAGCAGAAGTGTTTCCACTTTAGATCTGGCTGAGCAATCATGGAAGAAAAAATATAGAGTATTTTTCACATATTAACTAATTACAGAAACTTCCACTATATTGCAGCAACCTATGTGCCAAAAAAGCACTATAATTAAATCCAGCAAAGACCATGGGACCAACAATGGCAAAAAATAAAAGGGGAGCATATGGGAGAATGTTAAGGACAAATGATGCTGCTCCTGGATACTCGCTGACCCTCAAAACACAGGCAGCTCTAAGAATTTTTCAGCCTAACATGGTTTCTATAAACTTCATAACTCCCCATGTATTTCTTTACATCAATTTAAGTTTCTGTTCCTTGAATGCAAAACCTGGTAGTTCCCAAAGGCACAGACTGTAGAGATAGATTGAAAAATATGGTAGCTGTTTCTTCTCATTTTCTTTCTTTCAAATAAAACTTAGTATTTCAGTAAAACCACTCAATATGTCTAGCAAAAGAAATCTAACCTTCCATATTAGCATAAAGGCAGAATAAATTTGGGGTCTCAAGTAAATGAAATAGTTATATGGATCCCCCTCCTTTTCTTTTCTGAATGATCAACAGGAATGATCAACACAGAACAAACAAGAACCAAACATTTGTCATTAGATAAATAGGAGAAAAAGGAATACAATGCAGTGTATGTGATGGACACTGCTATTTCCAAACATGATAAAAAAAGTGCAGTTCAGGGAACTACAATATACATCAGACACCAAACAGTATCCTGGTAGATATTACAGATTTGTAAACTAAAACTGGAGAGGAAAAAAAAAACCTGCTAATTTATAAATTACAAATGCAAATTTAGTTAATTGCAAATGCAAACAAAACTCTAAAACTAAATACAAGCTAAAATTAAGACCTTGCTTCTCTACTTGAAAACAAGCAAAAACTGAACAAAATAAATTATTGGGAAAGACCAAAGAAATCTGCATTAGCTTATCCTTTAAATAAGCCCTATTTACAGCTCAGTGAGCTTCTCAGAAATAGAAATTTATTATTATAAAGACAGTTACACAAAATTCTAAGAATTTTGAAGAGCTTTATGAACAGCAATTGAGTAGCTACACAAGTTACCTGGTAAGGCATTTAAAACTGTTCCACTTATTTTTCAGAGCAGCAAACAGGCAGAAACAGAAATGACCCCTCCCCTTAGTTACTATAAAACCTTAAGCAGCTCCGAAGTCAATAGAGCTATACAGGATTTACAGAGATATAAATGAAAGCAGAAGTTAGCATAAATGATTTGCTTAATCATTCAGAAATAATGAGGAATCAGATTCTGACAGATCAGAAGAAGCTGTGACTCACATAGCTCAAAAATTACTCCACAGCATTCAGTTACAATTGCTCACAATTCGGTGTGTGGTCCTTATACAAGTTGCTTCCTAAGCACAGCTTGCTACCTGTTAAAAAAGCCAAGACTCATAAAAAACATTCTTTTCTTCTATACATATTGCAGATCTGTTGCAACAAGAACTTCTTCAATGAGCTCACTCTATAGAATCAGACAGTGTATTAACACATTTTCTCCCAAGGTGAGAAAACAGATTAAGGTTATGACCAAAATGACAGGCCTGTGGCTTCCTTGAATACTTTAATAGAGTCAACAAATCAACAGTGGTCACTGATGACAACAGATGAAAGAAGACAATAGATGGAAGGAGAGGAATTAGTGATGCTGTTATAATAGTGTAATCAGAAACTTGAACATAAAAATCTTTTTCACCTTCAACCTGTCTAAATATGCTCTTTTTGCCTCCTTATATAAAGATATACAGCATAGTCTATCATTGGGTGACACGTGGGTTCACATCTCTAGTATGAGAGCACATGTGAATCAGAAGCATAACAGTTAATAGAAGATGCATTAAGGGGATTTTGCATATCAGTGAGACGAGACACATAGGTAGGTACTTCGATATTTTCTTGCATAATTGCAAGTCTTCCTGAAGCTGCAGTTACAAAGGCTGTAATGCAATTTTAGTATTTTAAGTGAATTTCAGTAAAGAGAAAAGGTCAGTGACATTGGCTTAAGGAATACAAAGTGAACAAGCAGACGTTTTGTGGAAAGAAACACTGTATGAAACCATTAGCATGAGTCCAAATCTATCTTATGCTGTGACTCAAGCAGAGGTAATGAAAAAGAAAAGCACCACACCTGCCTTTTACATAACATTAAAAACTGAACTATGTGCCCCTAGTCTGGTATATCAGAAATGGCAGAACACTTTCTACCAAAGTGCCCCCAAAATAAGTATTTATTTTTCTCACAAGTATTATAAAAAATAAAGGTCATCCTAAAACTCTACCCCTCCCAAGCCTTCAGATAAGCCCCCACCAGCCACCTCAAGACTGCTTTGGTAGATAAATAGATGCAATAGTTTCCACAGCTCAAATTCTGCAGCTGTGTCAGGACTCCATTCCATGTGGCTCACCAGCACTAGTGTACAAGCTGCTTGTATAATCTGGTTCTCTCCTTACATTATACGCCACGTGCAGTTTTAACCAAGTTTAAAACCTCAGCTGAATGGATAACTCAGTACTAAGTTCTATAAGCATTAATATACCTTTGAGCTGTAAGTACATTTTGGCAGTCATAACATGTTAGCTAGTAATGTTTGGGCAGATGTCTTACATACACCAAAATCTATAGTACTCTTGCCCCTTCTCCCCCACCCTCTTAGAGTCACATATAGAGTTCACTCTCAAACTTTTGCTATTCAAATTTTTGTTTTCTATTAGGAATGAAAATGGAGACAACAAGGGGTATCTTGCAGATCTAAAGTTTGGCAAAAGATAATGAATTTATGGAGGAGACGTGAGAGCAAGAACACATCATAAGAAATTTGCCTCATTACTTGTTCTCAAGCAGACACAAAATAATGCTAATAACCACATTGACAGGAATTGGGGGGCAGCAACCAGGGAAAAAGTGAGTTCAGAGAATTTACCCACATAATACTTAACAGAAAAATTACACCTTCTATACCAGTAAAAACCTGCTGATGACTCAGCCATCAAGCGTGGTTCTGCTTCACCTAGAAGTTCCTTGAATATTATCACAAGGATTTGTTCAGCTTGCTCCCAGAAAGATTGTAAGGGTATCCTGTAGACCTCTGCGTATTGTTTAATACACTGGTGGTATTTGCAAATCTGGTCACTCTTTCCCTACCCTTACAGTCTGGATGTGATCAAGCTGAGGAGAGAAGTACTGCCTTAAATAGCTATTACAGCTCCTTAAAACCCTTACACCATTTGATTTTTGCCCATTATACTCCAGCAAAGAAAAACACGCACACAAGTCTTATTTTACCTACTACTGCTAAATTAATCACATTTCTAATTTTCTGTGTTTCTATATTCATATCTTACGTAAAATAAGTTATGAAGACTTCTGCTATTAGAACTCTGCGCCTCCTAGCAAGACCACATCATCCATTCTTCTGTATTTCAAGCCTTGGAAGTAACCTGTTTGTAAGCTTGAAGGAAAAGAACGTATGATGATAGAGGCAAGCTGCATATATTTTCTTTCTAAAGTGACATTTTTCATCCATCTTTGGTTCTCAGTCTTAAAGAGCATTGTACAGGAAGAAAACAAAAAGATCTTGAGCCATTCATTAAGTAAGAGTGTGGTCAGGGAATTTAATATTATAAAGAGATCTCATAGGTACATTCCTTTATTTCTGGCTAGTCATTTTAAAAAAGAAATTATGCCAACATAATTGTAGATTGAGGTTCATTATCTAACAGTAGATAAAAATACAAACTTAGCTCTTCCTCAACAGACTTGAAAGTTGGGCCTGGGTTAACCTAATGAGATTCAGCATGGAAAAGGACAAGGTTTTGCACTTGGGGCCAGAGGAATCCCAGACATCTGTACAGACTGGAAGGAGCAGTCCTTGAGAGCAGCCCTGAGAGAAGGACCTGGGGGTCCTGATGGATGAGAAACTTAACATGAGCCAGCAGTGTGCTCTTGCACCTCAGAAAGCAAATGGTATTCTGGGCTCTATCAGGAGAGGGGTGGCCAGCAGGGACAGGGAGGTCCCTCTCTACTCTGCTCTTGTGAGACCTCATCTGGAGTACTGTGTCCAGCTATGGAGCCCCCAGTACAAGAAAGACCAAGAGCTGTTGAAAGACAAAGAGGTTCCAGAGGAGAGCCATGAAGATGTTCAGGGGACTGGAGCACCTACCCTATGAAGATAGGCTGAGGGAGCTGGGTTTGTTCAGCCTGGAGAAATAACCTCATCGTAGCCTTTCAGTACCTGACAGGAGGAGTAAACTCTTTGAAAGGATGGATAATAGCAGAACAAGGGGAAATGATTTTAAGTTGAAGGAGAGAAGATTTAGGTTGGATGTTAGGGGAAAGTTCTTTACTATGAGAGTGGTGAGGTGCTGGAACAGGCTGCCCAGAGAGGTTGCGGATGCTCCGTCTCCAGAGCTGTTCAAGGCCTGGCTGGATGGAACCATGTGCAGCCTGGTCTAGTAAATGGGGAGTCTGGTGGCCCTGCCTGGCAGGCAAGTTGGAGATTCATGACCCTTGAAGGCTCTTCTAACCCAGGCCATTCTGCGTTTCTGCGATTCTCTGCCCTATCACCAGAGCTTTCCAAACAAGCCAAAATAAGTGACTACAAACATGGTAATTTATAAAGTACTTTTTGTTCATTCATATCAGAATTCAAGGATGTTGCACTCCAAATGGTCATTGGAAAAAAAAAAAAAAAAAAGTAAGAACTTCCAAATTTACCTTTCATCACTTGTTTAAGCTCTATAGAAAAATCACCTGCATCTTTTAAAAACAGAGACTAAATTGGAAGTGGGCAGAAACAGCGCACACATGCAAGCTATTTGGTGATAAATCAATAAATTCTCTTAAAAATCAGGGTGCTGCTTTAAGCTGAATAGAAGGCTGCACAGGAAAATGTTTTGAAATAATTCAGAATTCAGTCCTTCCTCAGTACACTGCAAATGAAGCTTCAAAATACCTAAGTTCACCATAAGTGGGAACAAGGGAATAAGTGAATTAAACTGTATATTATCCCAGAATATTTCAGGACTATTGCAAGAAAAGACCCGGGAAGAAGCTTTTCTTTACAAGATATATATAGAGGATGCACAGACATCTGTATCTGATGATACCATGCACAATCTTATTGCAGAAACAAGAGGATTTTAACTTTCTCTAATATAACAGGGTTTAATAACACCTGTGTTGAATGTATTTACCTGCAGGCCAGCAAACTGTTAGAATACCAAAAAAACATTCCAGAAGGAATAACACCTTTTCATCTTTGATTTTATCTTCTGCTTTTTTTTTTCTCTCCTGATTTTACTCTTGTTAATAGACTACAACATAAGCTTTACTGTGAGTTCCAAACAAAAAACCCTCAAATAGGTACCTTTTTAAATTAAAACTGCTGGAATAGTTAAAGACAAAAAACAACACTATTTTTAAAATACTGGAATTGACTCATCACAACATTCTGTCCAGAGATAACAAGTGGACTGACTAGTACTTCAGCTGTGAATTTATTTAAATGTAGACATACACATGCAGTATTAGGAAGGCAAAAACAGGATATGAAATAAACATAAGGCATCAACTCTAAGCTCACTGTCAAGAGTATACCAAGGCTTCTAACCACAGAGTTCAGCTGAAGGTAACTATCTGTCAAATGTAATCTGTGCAAGTGAATATACTTAAGCTGGCGCTATGAATCAACCAAAATTGCTTTGGTCTTATTGACATTCAATTGCAAGAACTTGCAGCTCATCCAGTCCAATAGACAGTTTGACAACACCAAGAGTGCTCCTGTGACAGAAAGCTTTAAATATAGATGCAACTATCATCATAATACACAGGGAACTAAACTTTATGATCCCTTATACCACCTTCAAAAACTGGTCAGTCAGTCATCAGCTGGCTGCCATAGGACCATATGGTCATTGTCAGTGGCCATAGTCAATTTCTACAGTTAACAAATCACTGTGACATATACCCACACACAGACTGACCAAAAAACGTCCATTCATTCTTTAATCACTGCCCCATTAAATCTCTCTGAAACCCACTTTTGTCATTAACATTCAGTTTTAAAAAATAAAATTTGCCTTTTTAAAAAATAAAATGATTGCTTTTGTTAAGGGCCAGACTTTCAGCTACTATAAATTAACTATAGCTTAAGCTACGGCATTTTACATCTCCTCAGATTCAGAACTTTAATACAGTCAATTTACTTGCTTTATCACAGCTACCTTTTTGAAACAATATTTCTGATAACGCATGTATATGGGAAGAGAATGTTGGAGAATAGAAAGTACGCTAGGTCCTAAACTGTGCATCCAGTACACTTAGCACAAGAGAAACAAATACCACCTACAACTCTTACTTGGTTGTTTGACCTTTCTTTCCCAATGCAGTCACTCTATTCCAGTGGTAGATGTTACAGCACAGCAGTGTTTTTGTTTTGCTTTTTTTTAAAATCAGTTTTGTTTTTTGTTTTTTTTTGTACAGTCCCATTGTCTACTTGAGTTGTTACATGCACCTATTTGCCTACCTTTCCCAGCCCCTCTTGCCTTACTTGTTTCCTCATCATACTGCAAATTTCAATCATCCCAGAGCTGCAAACAAATGAAATTGTGAAAAAGGAAATATGTTATTTCAATCTTGGAACTGTGTTTAAGGGGAAGCAAAATGCAAGTACTAGGGTTGGGGGGGGGGGGTGGGGGGGGGGGGAAGTAGAGACTTGCACATGTTCTGAACACACAAGACAGTTGTGCTCATGCTCCGAGAAATCTGGTGTAAAGAAAAACACAGACCTGAAGAAAAAACCTCATCAGGGGACCACAGTGACTGAACTGTCATGAAACAGAAGGGCTGGAGAAGATAAAGGGGCAGCAGAAGAAATGCTAAAGAAGAGTGAAGGGGAAGGAAAAAGCATAGGGTCGGGAGGGGCAAGTTGTCTCTTTGCCTTTCCTTCTTTTGCCTCAGGCCCATATCGGCCTTTCCTTTTCTTGACTTAACTGGGATGAATTTTAATTGTGGCCTTTCTACGTGTTTTATACACTATGTACTCTCTACTTGTGTGGAGTGGATTTCCCATTCATCACAGGATTGCAGGCAAAAGTCTCAGGAGCATTTTGCTTCCCTTCAAAGTTAGCTTTGCTAAAATCAATAACTTTAGGGCTGCTTTCTCCATCTAGTATATACTCTCACCCCATGACCATTTCAAATGTCAGAATTTTATGATCATTTTTGCTCCTTACCTCCACATACAGATTTATATTTGCAATCTTTCCATGATAGTGTTTGCATCCTTATTGTATAGATTGTTTCCATAAGTGAATAAAATGAGCAACCTTACAGTAAAAGAGGAAATATGCTCTCATTTGTAGTTTTAGCACAGATAATTTTAAGTGATTTCTAGTAACCTGTCCTCCTCAATACTTCATAATTTTTCTTCAAATTAAAGTTCTGGCTTTCTTGATATCCACCTTACATCTTGATAAATATTTTTGTTTCAGCTATTTTTCCCCTCCCATGTCCATTTGCAAGTCTGGCACAACAGTCGAGAATTACAGCTACATCAAATTGTCCTTAACTTGTATGCAAACTACTGAACTTTGTGGGGAAAAAGAAAGGGAGGGGGGAAGCTCTACTGCAGATTAAGTATCATCCTTCAGCAATATTGTTACATCTCTTCCAGCTTTATATTAACTTTCTCTTCACTAGAACTCGGTATCTTGGCATTTTAAATCCCTCTTCATTTTCCTGGTTGTCTCTCTTATTCCAATAATATCTTTCTTATCCTTGAAAACATGTCACTCCAATTCAGCAGTCTTATTACATATGCTCCTAGCATTTGTATAAAAGATATTTAGCTTTTCTCTTTGCCCTTCTTTACTTTTCTTTTTCACTATCTTCTACAATGTTAATCCCTTCTCAACGGGAAATGGTTTTCCTTCAATCCAAGTCTTTCCTTTTGTTCAGAGATCCACTAGTTCAGCTGGAACTCCCTGAAGAACAACACACATTAGGGAAAAAAAAAAAAAAAGAGGAAAAAGGGGAAGAAAATAACGGGACCTTGGACTGCCTCTGAATCAACTAACTTTCTGTTCAAGAATAAGCCATGTATTAATACAAACCTGACCCCAAACAGTGAAATCAGAAGGTAACTAGAAAGCTGAGTGGCCCAGTGGTTTACACACTTCAGACAAACTATAGATATTTCATAAATAAAGCCTTGAAATTGGAGAAATGTAAGTAACAGCAAGCAGAAAGATACCAAATAAGAATCATGTATGACATTTATTTTTTGTCAAGGGTAATTTTAGTACTGTTACAAACTGAGTGATAGAACACACAATGTCAATTATCTGATAAACAAGGCCAAAGAAAGATCAATGTGAAAAGAGATTTTGCGATGGTCTGCATTATTTAAAAACTAGTTCTTTAAAAAGTAAATATTGTTTCAAAATGTTGAATTGGAGATTACTGATCCTTCTGCTACAAAGTACACATTCCAATTATGGAATGGCAATCTTTAATTACTCCTTTGTTGGTGAATGTATCACCAGTATTGTTGTAGTAAATAAGTTGAAAACAGTTAACTACAGATCTGTCCCTTTCTATCCCAGCCAACACTGTACTTATTTTCCTTATTTTTCCTTATTTTTGTACGTATTTTCCTTATTTTGTGTGTCAACCCATTATTAGCTCTTGTTACAATCTATTAATGATGTCTTAAGATAGAATAAACATATCTTGTCAGAGGAGAGGGAGAACTTGAGGTCAATATTTCAAACACAGACTTTGTAGAAAATTAAAGTAATTCACAAATTAAGCTTTGTTTTAATTACTATTTTTAGTAATTAAAACTACTGTTTTTACATAGAAAGTTGTAACAAGAGACTCTTGTATTGCAAATGAGTTCCAAACAATAAAGCATAATAAAAGGAACCTAGTCACCAGATCTGAAAATACACAGAACTACTTTCTTGCTACATAATGACTGCTTTCCCCACATCACAGAACAAATCAGATCCATGCTCCAAGGATCACTATAGTAATGTGAGGAGAGACATATTAAAGATTTGACAAGCCTCTTTTCAGCAGCTAAAACAGTTACATAAAATAGACTGGCCAAAATTAATTGAAACAATGTCTGACTGTACATTTTAGATCATCTCATAACAATGCACATTTTTCTGCAACTCCTCCATTAAAAACACAGTACAAACAGACTCTGAATTTTCCTGAACTACTTGTAATCACATAAGTTAGGGATGAGATGTAGATGTCAAATGAAACGTCCCTTCTGAATAAAGTCACTGTACTGCAATAGTGAAAGAATAAGCAGAGACCTGCACAAATGAAGAGAACTGTCAGTAATGTGTAATTAATAACCCTGTATTGTATCAGCTGTAGGTGAAATTCTGTTTTTTATTTGCCTACGTGAATAATTTTGCACGACCTGGAACTGCTCCATACTCACACTTGAAAGCCATTTCCATATGTGATTCAAGAATGCACTGGTTTTACTTCACTTGAACAGCTATGCTGGGGGGGATGGTTGAAATCCTTCTCTTTGCCTTTGTAACAACATATATATATAAAAAAAAAAGTATTGCCCTCTGAATGCCTCATAACAAAACTTCTATGTATTCAGTTAGAGGACTGCCAAATTAAATGTGGGCGAGTCAGGGACTACTCAACACAGCCTCACTTCAGTAACTTCAAAGATACTGGTTATCAGAAAAGAGGCTAGAGATGTACCTGAGAGAAAGCTCTTTCTGGGCACCTACTCTTTCAGAAGGATAGAATATCTAAATATTGGCAAACTGCTGCAGCTGTTCTTACACAATGCAAATATTGCAGTATTATTAAGCTAAGGTTTCGGAATGAGACACCTGGACAGGAGTATTTCACCATCACCCATGCCAGCAATTATCACTTCCAGCCAAGCTGGAATTACACATAGAGACTTAAAAGATTGTTTCTGTAGGCTGCCACTTCATGTATGGTATTTGCATTTTACAAGACCTAATGCATGTAGTTTGTCACCTTCCATTTGCTGCATGCAAGAAATGTGCACGAAAGTTCCCACAAATGAAGTTGCATAAAGAAAACATCAAAGTTTCATCTTCCATCTTTTGATCAGACTTCTGACTTAAGTTCTTGCCTTTAAGATAGAGAAACCTGAACTAGATATAAAAAATGTTTTAATAATCAAGAAAAGCAGAAGCTGCTCTATCTGGAAATACTCAACTGTTGTTTTTAAAACAACAAGAAAGTTTCAAGTTTCTTGCAAAGAAATATCAATTTAGTAACTATCATAAATAATGAAGAATTGACAATGGTTCAGTATCTGTGGTCCATCTATCTCAACCTGTAAAGATCAAACCAGTTGTCAGCTCCCTACTCATCCACTGTGCACATGGAACTACCTGCTGTAGGACCTTCTGTTTTCATGAAGAATGGTCTGTACTAGGTGATGATATTCCAGTGGAAAACATCATGCGTAGACTCCTCAGAAAGGTTTCAAATACAAACACACTAGCAGTGCCCTCCTGTGCATACCACAAGTCTCCGGTTAATAACAAAAAGCAAACCTGCATAAACTCTTCATGTGCATAGAATCACTAATATGGAAGCACCCTGTGTTATCTCTATCTTTTATACCAAGTCATATCAAGTAGATATTGCTGACTCCAGTCTCTCAAAGTTGGCGTGCCATACGACCAGAGTGCATGCACAAATCAGAAGAGTAGTCATTAGATTGAAGTAGTATATAAGGTTGGGAACTCACTTGAACACATACACTGCTTCTAGGAGATCAACTCAGAATTGAGGGTTCCTATGTCAAATGGTAGTTTTTGTTTGCTTCTCAGTACTTCAGTTTTCTAGCAATGAGGAAACAATTACTAATCAACAGATCACTGCTTAATTTATAGAATGCTGTGAGTATTCCTCTCAGCTTTTAACTCCAACTATGCAATTTATACTATTTTTATATTGAACGTTTGAACTTATTTTATTCTTCACCTTTCAATGCATTCCTCTCTAAGCAGCTGACAAATTATTTCCTTTTAGATTAACACTCTGCCACCAAAATTTCTTTTGCAGAAAATGCTTAATATATATTTAAGACTGTAGGATAGCTAAAAAACTTAGACTAAAGAATGCAAATCATTTCTAACACAGTGCTTCTGTTATTAAAATTACAATTTAATTGCCTGCCACACTTTTGCTTTTTATAAAGAAACAAAAACATTAAAACTCAATGGGTTTTAAATTTTCTAACTCAAAAAAAAAAAAAACAAAAAAAAAACAAAACAAAACCACACACAAACTACACACACACACACACACACACACATATATATATATATATATCTGGCAAAGCCCCAGCACTGGTCATACAAAGATCTGATTCTATTCCTACCATATATGACATACACTCCATGCAGACTTCAGTAAGTTTTCTTCTTGCAAATGAAAAATATTTGCAAATTCTAGATGAGTAGTCAGAACAGCAATGATACAATGTCTATTTCTGCCTTTCTCCAAAGTTAAAATCCAGGCACTGATGAAGCTCTCTGTTGTGTTTTCCCTGGCAGATTTTAGACTAATTCTAAATCTCCAGATGTGTAGGAACTTCATGGAATTCATATTCAGGCAAGAAAGGATGCACATGTTTTAAGAGATAAATGGAGAAAAAAAAGGATTCCAAACAGATCTGGGAAATGTCTGCTTTTTAAGGAGCTGAAGTTATGACAAATTTCTCTCAAATCAACAACAACAGTCTATATTCTAATATCTGTGGCACAGGAGAAGAGGCAACCATCACAGTAGGACTTCTGGAGGCAGCACAAGTTGTTTGTACAAGAGATCCCAAAGGCTGCAAATTCAATAGCAGAATCTTAATAAGTGGTAATCACAGCAGATTAAGTGACAAACCAATAGTAATACAAAAATCTCATGTCTGTTGGAAGCATCATACCAAATTTGTGATTTCTGTTGTCAGTATTCCACATGAGAACACCATGCAGTACAGTGGCAGTTAAAGAGCTCATGGCCTGGTTCCATGTTACCACCTTTTTGGGCGCTTTGGGTACCCAGAGGGGAGGGGTGGAATCCCAAGAGAACTTGGCATGAGGAGGAAGCAGGATGGGACTCCGGACCAGACCCCAGCTGCTCTCTGCCTCTGGCTGTCTCAGCTCACCGTGGAAAAAAGCACGTGCTTCCCTTACACTGTCGTGGTTTTTACATTTAGTCAATTCCCGTTCCTCCTCAGATCATTGCCATTATGTTTTCTCTTAGTTAGAACTACCTGCTCGCTCTCTGCCCTTCCCACTGTCCCAGAGTGCGTAGCCCAGGGACTTATTTTTTCCTTTGCTCCTTTATCTCTTCTAACTCCTCCCCCCCCCCCCACCTCCCCACCCCGGGGCTTGTGCCCCCCTGTCAGGTTGATATCATGTTATAACCCCATGACAAAATGCCTCCCAGCTTTCCTACATTCTTACTAATCTCAGGGAACGTACCATTATACCAAACACCTTATATTTCATAATATATACACAGAGTATGCATAGAGAAAATGTTTTCCTGCTTTTAAGTCTCGGGTTATCTGCTTTTAATACAATTTTTCAAAAGTATTCAAGAACTTGTGTAGAAAATAGAAGTATTTCACAAATTGGAAAGGACAAGTTTTCTCTCAATAGTCAAACAGTTATGATGTAAAGCGGTCTCATTAAATTGTAAGTACTTTAACCTTTTCTTGAAAGAACTGGAAGATTTAAAGATTTATAAAGAAATTTTGCCTAAACTAGGAAATGACTCACATTTGACATGTATTGAAATGATAATGCTGATTTCAATAGGCACTCTAAGAGCATTTTACTCCCGGGAGAGTAATTCAGTCACGGTTACCTTTCCACATTTAGATTTTAAAGTTACTTTCTAAAGCTTTTAATGTGCTATCGTCTGCCAAAACATGGCAGAGTTACACAGATATGATCAGGCAAAATAAAGGTTAGTGAAAAGATTATTTTTATAATTGCAGACACTACATATGAAACAAATACATCAATCTGACGTGTTCTCAAAGAATCTCCCATTTCAGCAGCTTTGGATTTATCTGAAAATTTATGTTTAAATTCCACCCTTCTTCACTCTTAGCTAGTTAAATAAATTCTGAAGTATCAAAGGGAAAGTGAAGAAACCCTTAACAGTAAAACTGTAAGAAAAAAAATTACATAGTGAAGCTGCTGTTACTAAGCGGCACAGATCCAATACTGGCCTCACTACTCAGAGATGAGGTATGCAGCTGCCCTTAATCATGCTTTCCTATGCTTTCAAATTTTAGATTTCTCTGCAAGATTGTATTTTAAGACAAGTTTTCCTGAGGTTTCACCTTCAGTGCATATTGAGTCACTTAATAAGATATATATATATATATATATATATATATATTCCATGTATTCATTATTCCACAGTGCATCTACAATCAAGGTTGTTTGCTTTCTGGTTTTGTCTTGCTAATATGGCCTGATAATGGCACACTGATAAATATCATTAAGTCAGAGTCAAAAAGAAGGACTCTAAAACTCTTAGAAATCTCAAGGACTTGATCCTCACCTACTGAAATCACCTGGAATAGTGACAGTACTTTCAAGGAAACAAGGTTCAAAGTTTAAAGACCTGTTACATATTGTAGAGGTTAAAAAACAAACTTCTTTACAATCTGTAATCAGTGAAACATAAAAGGAAGACATCATTGAAGAAAATTAAGTCCCATTAATTGGAAAGTGTGAAAAGTGGCCAAAATTCACTTCCGTAGCAAAGGCACTTCAACTTTCCTCAGCAGAACTATTCAGAAGCAACTTCTATCGAATGTTTATGGAGTTTAGAAAGCAAACAGATCACCCAACAGCTCTGTCAGCAAGATACCACATATTAAGAAGAGTGCATAAACTACTGAAAAGTATGACACTGTTAGACTGATGCCATCTAGTCTCAAGTACCCTTTTTCAGAGTCTATTTCAAGACTGTTAGTGACTCATGCTCAACACACTTCTGGCAGTGGTTGCTACCATAATACTGCATGAAAAGGAAAAAAAAATTCCCTAGTCCACCTTCACGAATCTGTGGTGCAAATTCCCTTCTCCCATTGGATGCACTGTATCACAATGTTCTTTTTAGGACAGTTACTGTACTTAAAAAAAAAAAAAAAAAAAAAAAAAAAAGTAACTTTTTTACCCCGGTATTCTGATTAGAAGACTTTCAGAAATAGTCTGTTGTAGCAGAACAGACTCCATTTCCAAGTTAAATAGCTCTTAAAACCTTCTTAAATCATCTTCTGTAAGGCACACACAGCACCCTTCACTGTCAGCATACATCTATTATCTCTGCGCTGAATTATATTCTCTAAATATGAACATCTGAAGCTATACACAGAATTTTGCACAAAACCTCAGACTGGATCAGCAGCAATAATGCTTTTCTCTCACAACTTCAGAAACCTCTCCAGATGCATTTCCCCAACACATGATTTTAGAGGTCGCATCATGCAAATAACTCATAACTGCCACCTGGGGATATTACTTCAGCCATTTCTGATATATGACTATTTGCAATATATTTTGTGATTGGTTTCCAAGTTAATACTTGAAATTTTACAATATCAACTTTTATTTTGTACCTGTTACCCTAGTCTTTTCAGTCATTCAATTTTTTCTGTTCATCTCTGATTATGCCTATCCATATGACATTACCAGATAATGTCAGTACACTCCTACTATTTGTCAAGATCATTAATGAAAACATAATAAAAGACTCAACCAAAGGCTGATTTTTCTAAGAATTCAACTGTACTTTTTTCTACAGATCACACATTTCTTTGAGCAGGATCTGTTGCTACCCCTCCCCATGAGCATTTCCTTTGACTCTTACAACTTCTCATGGGGTGTCACAACAATACTAATACTGAACTCCAGATAGAGGAAATCTGACAGATTTACTTTGCTTGAAAATCAGTTTTCTCATCAAAAAAAAGAAAAAGAAAAAGCTAAGAGGTTAGACAGTGATGAGCTATCTTTAGTAAATCCATGCTTCATTTTATCCTATTTTCCATTTACTTCCACAACTTTATCTGTTCCTTCAAAAATCTTCTCTAAATCCTCATATGCCACTGTGTCAAGGCAAATAGGTCTATGTTACCAAGATCCTTTTTTCCTTCCTCTTTTTACTGGCTCTGGCTGGGATGAAGTTGATTTTCTTCATTGCAGCTTATGCTGTTCCGTGTTTTAAATTTGTGGCTGAAACAGTGCTGACCCACACTTGCATTTTGGCTATTGCTAAGCAGTGCTTCAACAGTTTCAAAGCTGCTCTCTCCCCAGTACGTTCTACCCATTCCAATCCTACAACTAAGCTATGGTTGGGCAAGTAGTATGGAGGGGACGCAGCTGACCTAAACCAACCAAACAGCTATTCCATATGATATGGCATCATACTTAACAACAAAATGGAATAGAACAGGGACATCAAGGAGTTGGAGGTTTGTCTTCTATGGCGGCTGTTGCTCAGACCCTGGCTGGGCAACAATCTACTTGTGGGAGAGGCTGAGCAACTGTCTTCGCATCACGTGTTTGGTTTGGGACCTTAGTCAAATAATCCTTAACCTCAAGCACATCTTCACCTTCTTGCCTTCTTATGTCTACGATCTTAATAACCTGTTTACCACTTAACTGTCATTGCAAAATCTAATTCAGTTTGACTTCTTTGGAGTTTTATTTTTACTCCTACATAGAGCTTTCTCTGCAAATCTCCTCCTCCATTCCCCTGTGCCTGTAGACTGTCATCTCTAATTGCAAAGGTGCTTATTCACTCACATAAGCCAGAGTACTGCACCTCAATTCTCCTCCCTCTCCCCCCCATCTTAATGGGGGAGAATCCCATTAACATTATTTGTTTTGAAGAACACTCAGGACTTTTTCTATTTCTATCTAGGCTTCTCAATTTGTCTTGTTCCATTGAAATTATCCTGTTTGCTTGTTCTTTTTGAAACCCAAAAGTGTAATTACAAAACCATTTCTATTTATTCTACCTCAAATGAATTTTTTTTTTTTTTTTTTTTGAAACCAACATCTCTAGTAATGCCCTCATCACATAACAAAGCTGGAATCCAAACTTTCTGCTTAGATCTCCAGTTAGTGAAGAAACCTTTCTGCATGAAAACAGAAATATTTAGGCCCTCTTGTTAGAGGAATTTTAACTTCCCAGCTATAAATTAGATCATAAGTCTCTTCAACAACACAGTTCTCAATAGTACTCCCCTTATGAATGACACATCTAAATCCAAACTTGAGAAATTAAAAGCCTATATTACTTCAGCAGAATTCATTTACTAGCTTCCTTCTCTTCTGGAATTATTTTATTCCAAAGAAACTCCTTTTAGCCTGCATTTTCCTTTCTTCATCAGTTACTATCTGATGTCATTTCACCATTTATCTTTCATTTTTATCATTCCTGAATAGCTCATACACTCCTGTGGCTGATTTCCGGACATACCTGCCACCCCTATCACATTTCCATTGCTATTGTCGCTTTCACATCTGCCACCAGTACTTCAAGCTCCTCTCTCTCCTAGCATTCATATACAAATACCTCCTATTTTTCTGGCTCATAGTGTTAATTTCAGTGTGTTTAGGTTCCCAGCTCTGCTTGGCTTTGGAGAGGTCTGGCTTGAATCAGTTTCTTATAAGCACAGAGGTTCAGAATTGGCCACAGATCTTAACTCCTCAGCTGTTAACTCCTCAGCTGAGGACCTCTTTCACTGTTAGTAAGCACACTCTTCTTGCAAACCACAACCAAAACACAAACACAACAAAAATTCACCAGTCTGCCATGAAAACTGTTACTGAAACCAAATGCCTTAGCTGTTATTCCAGTCAAAGATAGTGAGCAACCAAACCAGCCTAAAGGTAGACAGTCTCCCTCATCTGCCAGTCAAGCATGTAATACTAATGGTTTAGAATAATACCTCACAATATTTTGCAGAAAGAGCCTCATCAGGCTTACAGCCAATAGAACTTACAAGTCATCTATCTTGACCCACTTGCATTCCCTACGAAGACACATTCTCACTAAACTAAGAAAAAAAAAATACACTTTTTTTCAATAGACTCAGGGAAAATAAGGAGTAAATATGCTTCCTCTATTAGTGAAGCCATGTATATGCAAAACCAGGGATGTTAATTGCAACATTTAATGCTTCTAATTTGAATTTCTGGGAAACTCTGACAGAGCTAGAACATTTTCATAATAAGAAAGAGCTGCATTACCACATATAGCTTCAGTTACCAACAGTATCTGAACCATATTATCTAAAAATTTTAAGCAAATAAAAAAATAATCCGAACAGTTTGTTCTATTCTCTATATATGAACAATCATTATGTTTTATATAACATCCTGTTTAGAGTAGATGCATTCCATTTCATCTCTCTTTCCCTCAAACCCACAGGCTTTTAGGTGTTCTAGACAACTCTAGATATAACAAAAAAAACTTTAGTGCTCCTATACCTTTCATCATAAATACAAATTTAATCACATACATGATAATACACATTCCACATTTTCAGCTGTCTTATCAGAAACAGTACTCGGTTGTCTCATAAAACACTCACAAGCATTTTTCCTTTCAGTCAAAAAAAAGACATCAAGCAAGGTGTCAAGCAGTTCTGAATAGATTTTACACATCAAGATGCATCATCCAGCTTTGGTAAGATCTCCCATAAAAAGAAAGATGCCAGAGAATGTTCTGACACACCAAATTCAGATAAGTACCAAAAAAGTTGCTGAATCTATTTTTCTTTGCTTCTAGTAGAAGAACAATTTCCTTTTTGTTTCTGTAGAAGATTTTAAAGCAACTCTGCTGATGACACCACACCTACTATAAACATGTCTGGAGGAAAACCACTACATTTTCTAATTTATTGACATTAGTCCCAGCTAGAAAATCCAGCCTACATCTACGAAGGTGTCACAGAACTCAGCATGCAAATCTTCTGCAGGAGTCGGATCTGCCTCAACAGAAGGGAAAGTCTACGCTGTAAAGCAGCAGCAGTAACTCGCCTAAGGCTGCACTCTGCCACAGCTCCCCCTGCTGCCTTCACCTGCGGTATCTCACGAACAGAGCAAGCAAGGACCTACTTCATGCTGCAGTCCCCCTGCCAGTTCACAGCCTGGGGATAAGGGCAATCAGTCAGAGGAGTCAGAAGCCACATTTGTGCAAAGACTGGATGATTTGTACTTTTAGGTGTGACTCCAAGTTCTTCCACTGTGATGCCTATAAAACCACACTGTCCATCATTCTCATTTTTCCACCAGCTGAAGACAAAGCTGAAATCCCCAAATGCCTGGGAACAATCTAATCAAATATTACAGTGTGAAGGAAAAAACGCTTTCATATGAATGTTACTTTTGCTCAGAGTCACACAACGGTTTGGATTGGAAGGGATCTTAAAGCCCACCCAGCCCCAACCCCAAACTCTGGGCAGGGCTGCCATGGGCCCCATCCAACATGGCCTTGAGCAGCTGCAGAGATGGGCACCACATCTTCTCCAGGCAGCTGTGCCGCTGCCTCCTCAGTGAAGATTTTATTCCTCATGTCTAGTTTAAACCTACTTTCAGTTTATTACCCTGTTGTCTTAGACAGAGTATAGCGATTTCTGTACAGTTCCTCTCGTTATGTTCTTCTCCATTTATTTCTCTATAGAAAAAAATGTTTTGGACAGCTGCTAGAAGTTTGAAGAATTTTAAACCTTTACCTGAAGTTTAACAGCCATACCTAGGGCTAAACCGATCATGCTGTAGTCACTATCATCTTTAATGGCAAGATGAACAACACAACAAATCACAGAATGTAAAGCTCTACCTTGAGCTCAGAAACAAGGAATAATTTTTAAGTTTGTAGGCCCTGTAAGGGTGTAGAAACTTTACATCTTTATTTCCCCTGTGCATTGAACAACCATCCAAAGAAACAAATGACTAAATTCTAAGGAGCACTTGAGGGCTCTTTGCAATGCCATTTAAAAATAATGTGTACGTTTAAATCATTCTCTCCTTTTCTATGCCAGGCTTTAACAGTTTCTAAGACTACTACAAAACGTGGCTGACAGCAGCTGCAGTAATATAGCACTTTTGGAGTGTTTGAAGTGTAAAGTTCATTAGTTCTACCTTAAGGTCACTCTTTTAATCCAACAGCAAAAATCTTATTCACACTACCACACTGTTATCCTGAAAAAAAGAAAACTGCCAAAAAAACCAAACAACCCACCAAGGCGTCAGCTTAGATACTTCTTAAGAGTGACAAGATCAGCACTAAAAATCCAAATCACAGTCAATACCTTTTAGCAAGTTTCAGGAAAGCAGAAAAACTCTTCTTGATTGTGCTGTAAACCAAATGAAATTTAACAGACCAGATAAAGGAAATGAAGGAAGGAGAAGATTAACGTCTCAATACTTGATAATTTTGTTTTGTAATTATTAGTTGAACTTTGCTTACAAACAAGAATTTACTGGAGTGTCTGTAGGGAATTACAAGGCACGCAAGCAAATAACTGAATGCATTTTAATTCCTTTTGCATTTGTTCGCAGATTTTTTAATTTAATTTTTTAAATGAACTCTGTTTTGCTTTATCCTTGGTAGATAGTTGTACACTTAATAAAACACTGTGCCAGCAGAAGATATTAGAACACAAGCACTGTTTTAACAATTCAAATGTATTTTTAAAGTACGAGGCAATAATAACTAACAAGCTTGAAGAAACCCTTATACATGTTCACTTACGTACACTATAAGAAGTTTTCGAAATTAAATGGGCTACTTCTCCAAGTACATTTGTACGTATATATAAGGATGACACTGTCTTTTTTTTAGTGAGTAATCTCAGAGACTTGTGATTGTTTCTAAGATGAGAATAAGTAGTTTTTCTTCACTGCAAATACTCCTGCTCTTAAGGGCAAGTACTTTTAGTCTTATTTGCTTAGCAAATGTGTACAGCATTTCCTTCCAGTGTTAAATTAGCAATCACCTCGATATGCACTCGAAAATTAATAACCTTACCTACACAACTCACAAGTTATCTTCACTAGAAGGGATAAACTGGGGAATGTGACAGATAATGCAGTTATGCCATTCTCACACTAATGTTGTATTTCAACAAATATTAAAGAGGTTTTCTTCTTTTACTCACCTGCACACTAAGATGAATCCATTTCTTCACAAGAATTCTCCCCAGTGTCATTACTTTTATTGGTGGCTGCAAACCATTTACTGTGCGATAATAAAACATGGTCTCTTTCTCAGATATTGTGAGTTTGAACACAGTCTGCCCATCAATAGCCTTTTCTATCACACACCTTTGGAAATAACCAAGAAAAACAACATAAGGTCAAAAGCACACATATATACACATTCTTGCCAAGGTGCTATCCCGTAAAGTGATGCTAACCAGAATGCATTAAAATAAATGTTAAAATACAGATCGTGAGAAGATGCTCACTGACAGTGAAAGTCACAGGATGTACTAAGCATAAAAGCTAACAAACAGGCTTCATTCAATCCCCCGATCATAGGATTATTAAAGTTGAATAAGACTACTGAGGCCATCTAATCCAGCCACTAAACCATGAGCCTCAGTGCCACATCCACCCTTTTCTTGAAAACCCGCAAGGATGGGGACTCTATCACTTCACTGGGCATCCCATTCCAGTAAAACCAAAGCCAGGTCAGAAAGGTAGCTTGCCACTTGTTAGCTTTCTTTTCAGGGAGACTTCACATCAATATCAAATGCAACATTTAAGGACAAGAATATTACCTATGCTAACCTATGTAACATTTCCAGGTGTTCAAATAGTTTAGACAAATGAACAGCCACCATGCTAAGGGTCCTGAGAAAGCATAGATTAAAATGATTCAAATCAGCTATGTATTTTATTTATGAATCTAATCATTACTACAACAACAAAAAAAAAAAAAATAAATAAAAAAATTAAGAGTTCCACATTCCATTTCATCTGCTTGAGAAACCCAGTCCCCAATGTACCCATGACAAAACAGATGTTATAGCAGTTGCTCCAGACTAAATTAGTGAGCTAACTCGCAAGAGAGTCAGAAAACAAACTCTTCCATTACTAAATCTTCACCTTTCCACAGCACTCACTGCTACACATTACAGAAATAGCATCAAAATGCTGTTCTGATACAGCCAGTATTCACTGATTTACATTTAAAACCAAGGGAAAGATTAATTAGCTGTTACCATTTTAGTCTCCTGGAATGTTGTCAAAAGAACTTGCAAAATGCAGATATTTATTTTGCAAACCTTACTAAAATTGTGTTTCTTAATATATTGTTGATTGATCTTTTCAAGGTTTTGTTTGCCTGTAAACACACTAGTTTTGCTAGATAATAAATGTGAGGAAAGGCTCAGCTAAGTAGCAAAATATTTAGGAACTGGATTTACCCAGTTCCTGGATAAACAATAATTGGATAATCCAGGTTTTTGTTTAATTTAGTTATCTAAAACAAACACCCCTGCATTGTTTTTATCCCCAAAGGGGATAAAACTTTAAGAAGGCAAGTGACCTTGATGTACATCACTTTGAAAACTGAAAAGAACAAATGTGGATTATGACTCACTAATGAAAAAAAAGAAAAAAAAATCAAAAGATAGAAAACAGGAGGAAAGGGGGAAAAAAAACCAACAACACACACAGCAATATAGGGGATATAGGCATAAGATTAGTTCTGAAAGGGAGCACTATTTCCTATTTCAGTTATGATTATTGAGAGAACCCACTGTTCTATATGAAGTTCTGATCTTCTGTTAACCTACAATCTCATAGAGGCAATTCCTGACTATGCAGTTCTTGATGGTGGGGTTGAAGGAAGAACAACAAAAGCGCAGATATCAACAAAGTAAACATTTAATAGAAACTAATCTAGAGGCACTGCTGATCCTCACATATTAACTACATGTGAATGGCAACATCTACACAGGCTCAGAATCAGACATACTGTATTTCAAGGCAGCATCCCCCTTCTAAGTACTTCTGTAAAATACCTGAATGGATATAAGACAATTAGATGCAATTGTAGCTGTTTGGTTGTTTTTGAATTAAAAAAAAAAGAAGCAAGATACCTACTGCCTACTCCACAATCAGGCCATTTCACCACACCTTTCGGTGCATAAAAGGTCCTGGCTCGTTTTTCTCCAACCTTCATTATTTTGTGGCCATCTAAATTCCAGTTAGTCCAGCTCAAACTAAACTGATCTAAGCTGTCTGCAATGACTATTCATATATGCTAAGCTTCTACTCATATTCTTATCCTACTGTACTTCCAAGGGTTATCACCATATACTGTTTCCCAGGTTATGCTACATTCTATGCACAGGCTTACTGAAAGCCTATAGATGAACTGATGAGCACAGACAGCATGAGGAAAGAACACAAGTCAGAAGAGGTTTGCTCACTTACTGCACGTACTGTCTAAAGAGAAATAAAGATTGGAGTTACGAATATCAGTGTTTACTCACTGTTCTGCTTTTAAGATCTCCAATATGCAAGGACTTAAAAGCACACCTATGAAGACTTACACACATTATTATAGCACATCCAAAAAACATGGGCCTACTGCACTTGATGCAAGTACTTTTTATGTTAATGAAATAGCTTGTTAACATTTAACTTGTTTTATGATTAAAATAAGTTATAATCCAATTTAGGGCATAGTGGCAACAAAAAGACTATTACATTAAGGCCCAGTTCAGTGGAGTCCCTCAATATATTAATGGAATTTAAAAGTTTCACAAATAACATTCAGCAAAGACATCTCCACATCAGGAACTGCAAAATGGAGGAGAGCTGGCAAGTCAAACTTCTACAGGAGCTGTACATACATGTACAATTACTGTTTCTCCAAAGCTTCCTCAGAACTGGAGTTCTACATCCCTTTAGTGAAGAAAATAAACTCTTTTTTTAAAAATAGACAATAAAAAATAGTCTGGACAGCAGCAAATCCTCCTCTCCACTGGAATAAATGCTGTACAACTTCAATTTTCTGTACTGGGCTCTACCACTGTCAGTTCTACCTTGAATGTCAGCAAACTCACTTCATTCGGAGGAATGAAGCAAGCTGCTACAAAAACTGAATAAAAACATTTATATTTTAAAGCAATCTATAAAGGCCAATGAACAGAAACATGTACATTCTGTGCTATTAATACAGCAGCAGGAGAGTAATGTTTTATACAAGTCCATGGATAATCAGACATTGAGAGAGTCTGGTTTCCGTACAGCGCTTAATCATTTGAAACTAAGCGCACACATTTCACTATTTCAGGCTTTATGCAAGAACAGCCCATTCCACTGACAAGAGTTTCACAGATTTCACTCAATACACTGCTGCAACAGCTTGCCTAGAAATTAGTTAGACATTTGTACTTCAAGTTAAGCATACGCTCTGCTGTATGAGAACCCAATACGCCTGCACACACGCGGACATGAACTTAAGACAACCCCAGGAATGGGCTCTCTGATGTTTGAGATTCAAACATTTAGAAAATACTCTCTGTAAAAGACACTAGGCCAAAGCTCCAGAGACCGCTTCACACATACCTTCATCCTATCCGCTTTACCTTAAGCTTGAACTGAAGCCACTTTTGCCCTCCAGGTCTTATTTCTTTCCCCTCAATAATCACTATTTCTATACTGAGGTTGCTGTTGTTTTTTTTTTTTCAAAAAGGTAAGTCTGCTTTAATGAAAAGATAATTAACTTTGCACATCTCTAATGTCTCAAGATCATATTCTCACTCTTACGCAACTTGTTTCATGGCAGCATGCAAAATAAGCATTCAATATTCTACATTGCTTTCATTCTACCGATAACTTCAGAGCACAAGTGCAAAAGCAATTCTGATATATACCTTAAAATGCATTATACTTTTGCTGTGTTTTCACTTTATGCAGATCCCATTTAATCAGGTGAAGGTGAAGGATGCTCTGCATTTTATGATCCATAGGTAGAACTCTCCTGCAGGATTTGTGAATCAGCTTTCCAAAAAAGCAAGTTTTTAATTACAGTAATGCCCAGCCAAGCTGAAAGGCCACTCTGAATAGTCCTATGTGCTGAACTACACGACACATGGGTGCATAAGAGAAAGAATGCCTAGTGAAACTTCATTAGTAGTCTTAATAGTGGAATCTTTTGTAAAAGCAGTAATATGATCTCCAGTTCAACCAACTTCTATTATGGTCACTCATCTATAGTACTAAAATATTCATTTGGGGAGATCTGAGGGTGTTTCCTCACTTGTTTAAGGAGTAGAATTGTGTGATTCCTGACAGTTTAGATTTTTTCTAACCCCCATAAAGGAAGAAGCAAAAGCCCTGACAACACATTTTTATAGCAGTTTTTAGGAGGAATGTGAATTAGAAATGTACGTTTAAATTTTTAAGAATAGCCACATGCGTTGTATACAAGTAGTTTCCACTGCAACAATGGGACTCCCATGTGAGTCAATGCTACTGAAACTGAGCCTACTGTCCTGACATTTGCAAAGATCCCAACCTAAATACAGCTTTAAAACGTCAGAGTTTCTCACTGTAGCTTTTTAAAATTTTAAATAGCTTGCTAATAGTGATCTTGACTGCAATGATCAATTTTTTTAAGAGCCCCAGGAAAGTAAACACCTTCAATACTACTTACATTACACCTTCTTGCTCAGGTTTCAACCATACAGTTAACGTAAATGAAGCTGGCAGCCTTAGTAATGGGGGAGTAGTGAAGCAATCCTTCTGGTTATGAAAAATAAAACTTGAAGCGTTGCTGAAGGACCCCGGAGGCAAGTCCTTTTTGTCCTCTGTGACACAGGTGCCAAGGCCTTCAAGAAAAAGCTGTTTGTACAAAGGAGGCGATGACCTGTACGGGCATTCTTGAACACAAAACCTCTGAGTGCAGGACATAATACTTTCAGCAGCTACAGAGCTATGACAAAAAGTACTTCGGTCTGGCAGCCCACAGGTGGCTTGAGTTGGCACAATGGACACATTCTTGAAAGCTCCCACATTTTCAAGTCGAGGGAAATGTCCCTGAGAGCTGACCAACACAAAGGAGTCATAATAAGTTAAGATTAAAGTTTCAATAGCATGAAACAAGAAACGACACCTCAAGGAAAGAGCCCAGCAATTCATGTTTACAAAAAAGCTCCTCCTGATTAAAGCATCCATAAATAAATAATGATGTCCATGTTGGTAGTAGTGTCCTCAGGTGGTACACTCTAAGAGTTTATGTAGCTTTTCATCTCCAGAACACCAATTCATGGACTCAGTCCTCATCTACGTCTTCTGGACAGTAAAACACACGTGAGGGACAGCTGGTATCTGCAAACCACAGAAAACAGACAATGCAAGGGAGAAATGGGATTTTTCTTACAGGGGCCAAGCCCCACCAGGGTTGTTAAGGATCTGGAGTCTTCCTTCAACTTTATGTCAGCAAATCAACCTGCACGCTTGCTGGCCAACACTAAAGATCTCCAAACAAGGCCCTGAGGAACAGGCCTGCTCCAGGCCACACGCACTCAAGGCCACACGCACTCAAGGCCACACGCACTCAAGGCCACACGCACTCAAGGCCACACGCAGCTTACCCCAGATCTGCTGTGGTTTACAGAGCAGACACACAGCTTTACACCTTAAGGTGATGAGCACAGAGTACAGCAGCAAACCACAGCACTGGCAAACAGTTCATCATCAGGCACTTGGATTGTATTTTCTAGCAGTTTCAAGCCTGTTCACCAAATTTCACATTTAAAACCCCCAGAGCTTACCTCAGCTTTACACCGCTAGCCGTAAGCTGCTCGGCCTCATCCTGCCAGAGCTATTTTAGGGCACTGACAGTGGCTGCAAGCGATGCTCCTCCAGTGTCTCTGCTCCTGATGCACACTGTGGGCTGAGGCTGGCGGCTGCCTGCCCCCACGCAGCACCCCACTACCCCTCTCTTACCCACTCCCTGCCTTACCCTGCCGCCCAGCTCCCACCGCTCCTTTCAGCCCTCTACAAAGCTGATTAGCTCCACACTCCCCATCTGGCCCAGGGAATCTTGCTAACAGCAAATGCCTTCCCTGATATTCACTGGCAGACACCTCAGCCAGCTGAGGGGCCAATAAATAAGTTCATTTACTCATTAATTACTACATCCATCAGGAGAGCTAAGTAGAGTAGCGCAGCTCTCTGCAACACTATTATCTCCTCCCACCCCACAGCCCAGGCCCACCAGCAGCCCCCACCCCATGCCTACCACTGGTTCAAGTAGCCGTACCTGGTCGCAGGCACTGTCTCTGTGCTCCCCCCACCTGGCTTTAGTTGTTACAGCCCTCCCCTGGGTAGAACAAGGCAGTCCTCAGGGAGCCACAACACTGCCGCTTGCTATGAAATATTTAACACAGCCCTTGGCAGTGAGCCGGTTTCTCAGGACGGGCCAGCAGCCTGAGGGGTGCCTTGCCCAGGGCACTCGCAGTTCCTGCAGTGAAATCACCCTGGGCAGGGTAGGGGCCAAGCACTTTGCTGGGTCCTGCTGTTCAAAGGCTTAGAAAGTGACAAGTTGGTGCCATTTTCTCAGGTTTTACAGCCATGGAACTAAGATTCCTAAGAAGAGAGAGTAACAGCATGGAAAGCTGAAGCAAAAGGAGCAACTGTGGAGTACAGAGCCGGAGCAGAAGTGTCACAGATGTGCATCCCACAGTACACATTGCCCTCAGCACCTATGGCCGAAAGTATCATTGACTGAATATGATTCACAATTTTACAAACATTTGAAACACTGACAACATTTGTAACCCTCAGTGAGGTTAAAGCTCTTATAGGTTAATGCAGTACTGAAACTTAAGTAGCTGCATCAAGGCCCGAAGGTGTACATCCTGCCCAGCAGGGGAAGCACTGACACCCACTTCCTGAACGCTGACTTTAAACACTCCATATACGTTACAATTTTTAAGTGTAAAGAATAAAAGATACACTATCAGGATGTTCAGACATACAGACTCCATTTCTCTTCCCTATGACCATGCAAAGAAAAGACCGAAGCATGAAGCTTTCGCAAGTGAGCTAAGCATGAGCTGTAACAGGTTAAGTATTTCTGGATTGAGAAGATCCATTTAAAACATTCCCCAAACATATTAAAAACACATAAATTTTATCTTTGTTGTGGAAGTTGTCAGGATGAAGCTTATACAACTATCTTTCCTGGCAACCTCATTAAAAGAGACTTCAGTAGTCACCTTGCTAGCAATGCATGCTACATAATAGCAAACCTCTACATCAACATACAGATCTGCTCAGAAACCTTCCTCTATTAACTCCTAGTGCATTTTACTAAGTCCTTCATCCCACATCAAATAAACTCCTCCACTGTTTGTGTTAATACAGATTTTTTTTCCTAAAGTAACAAAAAAAAAAAAAAAAAAAAAAAAAAAATCCTATTAAAGCTTTATCAGTCACTTTGCAGTGTTTTCATGTCCTGGTCATTAAATACTGTAGCTCCTTGGTCAAAATCACCTAAAAAAATTCAAGTTAAGAATAATTTGGTCACCAGAGAAGGGTTGGTAAGAAGACATTTGTCTGAGGCATGGCAACACCAAATCACATGAAACATCTCTGAAAGTATGCAGTAAGACCACAGCCTACCATATTATCAACAATGTAGTGGTAAAAACATTTGCAGATCAAGAACAAACTGAGTCTTTTAAAACACAATGAAAGGACAGAACACAGGACCAAGAATCACATAATGGCTTGAATTGAAAGGGACCTTATAGGAGATCTACTTCCAAACCTCCCTCCCATAGGTGGGGATACTTTCCTCCAGACTAGGATACCCCAGTCCAGATGGAGCACCTCACTTTGCTTAGTCAAGCAAATCTCTTTTAGCCCTTCACCTCTTCCAAAGAGTTATCCAGATCCTGAAACTAATAAAAGGTATTGTGTACATACTTAGCTTCATTATTGATGCTGTTTCATCGGTAGAACTTCCAGCAATTATCCATTTACCTCCCCCAAAAGATAAGGATGGTCTGCCCATCACAATTTTTAAATACTATTTTAACTAGTATTGAACAAAGTTGCAACAACCACTTCTGTCAACTTTTGCTTTCTGAAAAGCATTTGTGAAAACTTGCGATCCTCCCAAAGGATTTGTTTCAAAATCCATCGTCTTTTGTCAGCACCTCATACCAATACTAGCTCATATTTGTGAAGCATTGTCCAGTCGCATGCTCCTATTCCTGCTATTTTGTGAAGCGACATAAGCTGACTAACCCACGCAGCATGACTTTCAAAGATTAGGCTCAAGTGTGCAATTCAAAATTCTCTTTCAGTGAATGTTCATAAAGATTAGTTTTTATGACTGCTTTTTCTCATAAAACTACACCATTTGAATATTTTCTGGAAATTAACATAAAACTTCCATTTGCATAGCCAAGTCAATATTTATTTCAAATTTAACTGTCTAACAAAATTATTTTTTCCAATATTTTCCAAGTAATAATAAAACTACAGTGCAAGTACATTTTAATAGCTGGAGGGGAGTTGATTATAACAACCCAGAAATAATTAACAACTTATGTTTTAAAGGGGAGGTAATTCTGCATAAGCCAGTGAAATAAATATGAGAGTAAGATTTTCTGAAAGCACAGGAGGAGGTGGAAAGTATTTTATAGAGCTGTTAAGAGCCTTTTAACAGCTTTAGAAGTACAGTACATCACATAGCTTATTTTAGCACCAAAAACTTTCTTTGTTACTAGAACAGCAGAAATGAAGTAATCTTTTAGGCAACAAGTTTTACAGGCTTCTTTCACTTGGAAATACTGAGTTAGACCGCACATCTCCACACAGTAAACCCAGTGTAAGGACATCTCTGCAAGGACTTCTTCACGTATACTTACTTCTGGGTGACCATGATGGACTGCCCAAGCATGAAAAGCCCCTTCATATGGCTGAAGCACTTGGGTTCCGATAATTGGCATTTCTTTTCTGGAAGTTTGTACCCTGAACCTGCTTCAGTCATGAGGTCTTTGTGGTAAACTCTTTTTCCTTCTCATGGGCTGTTTTCTGTAGGTCTCAAGGGAGAGACCTGGAAGAAAAACTATAGAGATGTGACTTACTGCTGTGCTTAGCCACACTACTAGGGCAGTAGGCCTTACAAGAGCAGGTTAGAGCTTCACAGCCCCCCCTGCCTGCATAAGAGGTATTGAAGGGCTTCCCATAGAGGAGCAGAAGCTGCACCAGTGGTATCACTGATGCCCAGGGGAACAGCTGCCCCATCTTCCCATTTGCTCCATTTCATGAGCATCTGAAAAACAACCAAACTAGCAGTCAGCCTGCTTTCTTTCCTTCTTCCCACCCCCTTTGCAGCTCAGCTATGCCAGTACAGCATTGACTTCTCAAGAAAGTTTTCTCTTTAAATCACTGCAGCAATCAGGTCTGGTTTGCTCCCCAAGCTCCAAAAGCACAGGGCTACCTTGAGAGCACAGTTCAGCTGATTTCAGGCCCTCTTTCCACTTTAAATCAGTGTGGAGCAAGAACTTAACAGTCAGTGCCATTTTGCTCCTAAGTTCCCCTGTTCTATTATGTGCTATCTTTCAAATGCATGCAGTGCCTGTAGAAGCCACATGCGCTGCTTTAAAGTAGTGATTCTTGTGCTCCTGGCACTTTTCTTCAAAAATCATTTAAAAAGAGTGTTGCATTTAAAGAGACAGTGGTCTCCCAAGAGCCACTGGGTTAAACTCGTTACACTTCCACCTGTAAGTGAAACATATTAACATTATTCATCATCTTAACTTTGAGCTCTTCATTATTCCCAGTTATCTTCCACAAGTATTACTCTTGCTGTAATGGCATACACATTTTTGCATAAAGTCATTCTGTGCACTTATTTTACACTGTAAATTCTGAGGAACATTAACATCCACTGTAGGGTTATATACTTACATAGAATTGTAGGGTAAGTATAGGCTAGTTTAAATCAAATAAATGGACACCTTTCTTGTAATAAAATTCAGATGTTAGATTAAAGGAAGCTGTCTGAAGAGGAAACAAAACTGAGAAAATCCAAATTCTAATCGCAGTTCAGAAATGAGCAACTACATGTCTAGGTCTTAGTTTCCTCATCTGCAAATTGAGAAGATTGATGTTCACTTTAGCAAAGCACGATGAGAAACACAGAAAAGTAAAAAATACTATAGAATTACCATGTGCAGAGGAATATCTGAGTTTAACTTCTCAATCGTAAAAACCAAATATTTTCCCCGATGCTCAACTTAATAGCTGAAACAAGAAATTATATCTAAGAAAAAGATCTACTGTTAAAAGCCAAAAAGATGGAAGCTTGTACAATGCTTTATCATCCAAAAGACTGATTCAAAAAATGCTAGAGGACAGTCAATAATTAATATCCTATGGCAACAGTTGGTACAGTTGACCTTGTACCTTTATAAATCTTTCCAGTATGACCAGCTAAAACAGAAATAGTATCTATAACAGAAAAATATAATCTAATAGTCACTGCAAAGAACCACGGGTTTGCATGCCCACTGGTGAAAATGTTCTGAAGAAAGAAGATGAGAAAGTCCTCCAGAACAAAGGATGGAGAGACAGAGAAGCCTCACACAGTAAAAGCAGCACAGTGATGGCTGTAAAATCCTTCTGTTTTTTTACCCTCCCACAAAGCTCCCAGTGGAGCAGATCTTTGAGGAAAGGTTGACTTAACCCCACCCTGATTTAATAATAAATGCAAATCTATTAAGCATGATAAGCAAAGCCCAGAGGGAGATAAGGACACAACACACGAAGTGTTCATAAAACTAAGTAGTGTTAGTAAAATTAACAAAAACATGCAGCAGATTCAATCTAACAGATCACTGCTGTCCAAAAAGACTGTCCTCCTCCCAGGAAATTAAGTAGATTGAGTCCAGTGAGTGCCAAAATTGGGTTGAAGGATGTTACAAAGAAGAGGACCACCCATTCTAATTGCAGCAGACTCAGATAACCTCAGTCTCTTCTCAAGGCCAGATTAGTGACAATTATTGAACCACAGACTAAGGTGTGATTTATTTATTTTTAGAACATTATGCTTCCTGGTATCCTTTTCCTTCCCAGGAGCTGTACAGGGAAAGAAGACCCAGATAACTTACAGTGTCTACACACCATTCAAAAATTAGTAGCTCAAAGAGGGACAATCAAATTTTTTCTATTGCTATGGGGAAGGAGGAAGAATTCAGTCACAATATATTCTCTTCAAGTCTACTCAGTTCACCTGTATTTACACACACCTTCTTGACAGAACATAGCACATTATGTCCAGAACTTTTAGCAGGTTGAGAAGACAAGAGATATTTAGTGACATCCTATTTTTCTTATGGGCACTCAAAACCAAGGAAAATAGGTTTTGTTTTGCCTTTAGGGCTGCTTTACACCACTATTATTATTTTCATGACCATCCTAATTAATATGCTGGAATACCAATGTAATTTTCAACAAAATTGCAAACAGTTTGGTACACCTCAGTCCAATTTAGTCCCTCTTCAGTCTCCAAGGAAAGAAAAATCCCTCAGGGAAACTGGGATATTAAAAAGCAGAATAAACTATATGTTCATCAACATGCTTAAGCTGATACAGATGAAGACCGGTCACAGCACTACTTTAGTTATATCAATATGGTTAGAATAGCAGCCAACAATCTCTTGTACTTTGTATATGTATTTAAAAAAAAAAAAAATCTATTTGCTTTTAATCAAGGTCATTTGCTCAATTTTTGTTTATTAATTTTTTTTTTTTTAAACAATTCTCATAAGAAAGATTTCTCCTGCAGAATTGGTCTCAGAGCAATGAAAGCCATTAGCCTTGGGTATGAGGTGCTAAATAGCTGGGAGTTCCAATAGCCTCAGCTGCGCTTCTGTAGTCTTACAGACTGGGCAGAGAAATCTCATCCCATTATGACAGACTGCAAAGGAGAGTGACAGCTGAATTCACAGGAAAAGCCTCAAGACCAATGAGGACACATGACTTGGCTTGGGCCCAAGCAACAGAGTTGAGGTTTAAATCCTCTCATTCAAGGACACCTTCACAAAAACCGCACATGTCTACGTCTTTTGGCATCTGGACATTTAGGATAAAGAGAATTATTTATTATACTCCTCAACATACTTTATATTAATTTCATAATTTCCACCAAGTAACACTAAGAAATACTAGCATTATAGCTGTATAATATAATTGAGAAGGTAACCTCATATGACAGTCCAGTTTTCAGGGTCAAGATGACTACTAATCCATCATCTACATATTAAAAATGTGCAATTCAGTTCCCAGTCACTGAAATAGAAACCAAAATTCCTCTGCACATACTCTGCTTTTCTTGAAAGTAATCTACAGAAGAATGCAATTATTTCTCAATTAATCATTACAAACTTGTAGAGAACTAATTCTTGAATAAGAAATACCTTTAAATGTTAAAGGGTACTAAAAAAATAACACAACCCTACAAACAAAATTGTTATATACTGCATTGCATTTAATCCACACATTTTCTGGTGTATCCAGCCTTTTGACACTTGCGTATTGCAAACATTTTAAGTGATTGAAATTATTTTCAGTTCTTAATGCTATTTTTCATTCTGAAATCCACCCAGTCACCTACACAGAAATCTAGCATCCCTAGAGCTGGAAATACCAACAAGCCTTCAGAATTCTCACATGTAAAGCAATGACTTTGGTAGCCCAATCTAGACATCTGTTACAAACAACAGATAACCAGTGATATTCATTCCTAGTTTAAGCTAATTGAGTTAATAATCAGTGTTCAAATGAAGAGATGTTGAGGATTCTTTTACCTTTGGCAGTTTATATTTGTCAACTTATAATCAAACACCTTTATCTCTTTTTCTGGCATGCTAGGTAACTTCTTCTATGAAATCTGTCTTTCTAATAAAAATCTGCCTCACTGTGAGGTAGACTAAGGCCAACCCGCTTATATAATTACAGCAAGTACACTTTGGAGTCACTTTTCCCATAATAAAATGTGTCCTTAACTTGATGTGCATGTTGAAAGAAGCATACAACCTATCCATTATAGTTTGCATACCACAAGAAAGTTAGGAGTTAGAATTCATTATTCTTGGCTGATTCTACATAATATGTCACTGCTTGCCTGGATATCTAAAAAATGAAGTCTGGAACCTAAACAATTATCACTAATAATTTAGTATTAAAGATGCATCCCATCTTTTAGCTTTATTTAAATAGTTTTAAACCCATAAGAATTGTTACTCTGAAGGACAAGAGGACATAAAGATGATGTGGATAAGTGTAGATATTCTGATTCAAAAGCAGCAATGCAGGAAGATACAGTGAAGCTTAGAAACATGCAACAGAATTGAAATCTGAGAATCTGCGAAGCTGACTCAAGCCTTCACAGTATCTTGAGGTAGCCCACGGTATTGGCATAGTACCTCCACTCAATTCAAAACAAGAAAGCTCAGACTACTCAACAGAAGTTTCGTCTTCTTTTTTCAACTACTAAACTGGAGATTTTAGTGTCAAAGTAAAAAGTCACGCAGTTGGAAAGAAACATGCTTTCTCTTGACAGACACACAGATTAGTACAGCAGTCCTAGAAAGAAGAAATAGCCAGACAACTAAGACCACCATACACTGCTGATGGAAGTTCCATCTTCTTTCCTAGTCAAAAAATTTATGATTCTTTATGCCTTCCAGATGCTGACTTATAGGAGACATTGTTCCTTTGGCATAGAAATCTTCCATTTGAAATTTATTCCTGCTGCATAATGCTAAGGTGGAACATATTCATAAAAGCTGATTCATGTTTTCTGAGCATCTGTTTTTTGTGAGCTTCCTGTTTGCAGGAAGGGTAAATAAAACTGAACTGTGGTGAAACGCTTATTCCCCACAAAACAGGTAACTCAGGTATTTTGTCAAACACATCTAATTCCAGTAGCAGGCCTGGCCTCTTCCTTCAGCCTCTGAAGAGAGACATTTACCACTGTCACTGCTCCTTCCTTCTCAAACGAGAATGAAATCCCCTTGTATGCAAACAGAGTTAAAAGTGAACTAACAAGATACAGCATTATTTTCTCCTTGTTTTAACTCCCAGACTTTTTATTTTGAGCATTTTCTATAAAGAATTCTGTGTAGGAAGTGCCTGCTAGTCTTCTCTGTTCATGACCAACATGTCAATCTCTTATAATCAAGAACTGAGATTCTTCTCCCTGCCATGCAAAGCTCCTGGGGGTGTCCACTGATACATCAGGCAACCCTGAACTAAACCACCAACAGCAACACATAAAAAGAGCAGAAATAGCATGAGGAGCGGGGACTCGAGGGTGTTTGCTTTACATGAGGTCACAAAGCCTCCTGACTATAAAAAGCATATGCAAAACACTGCTAGTTTGACAAGTAGGACACATTTTTACAAATATAAATAAAACACTGAGCAACACCGAAATCAACTGGAACCTGTTTGACATGTTAGCCCACAGTGACAGCTGACAGCAATGACAAATCTTAAAAAGATGCAGAAAACCTTCCTTTTGAAGCTGCCAGGCTCAACACATGCTTTTTATTATAGAAACTCCCCATTTCCCCAAAAAATGTATGTAATGAAGAACCTTTTTATTTTATTTGCCTATATTGTAGATGAATATGGAGATAAAATATGTTGTTAGGTTACCCATGTGCTTTAGACCTGTCATAAAGAGCTGATCTCTAGGTAAGCAGCCTGCATTTTCTCAGACTTTTCCTTTAGGAAGACAACAAGGAATACTAGTGATTGGAAATTTTATGATGAGCAGGTCTGCTCAGTGGAAATCACTTCTATTTGGGTACTTGCATTGCCACCTTCACTGACATATCTCAACTGAGTCACTTTTCCCTTTGTAATAGTACCACACCAATAACATCGCTGTCACCAACTTCAACCAAGTCAGGTAGAAGCAAAAGTCTAGGAATGGAATATTGGTAACATCCATTATTAAACCTCTTCCAAAAATATATCCATATGACTGGAGTAAAAGACTCTCACATTCCTTTTGCACTTGGGTCTTGCTTTAGATTCTAAGCATATTGATAATATTTATCACTATCCTATTTCATAAGATGAGAACGTTAAGAACCATGAACTAAGCTTCAATTGAGTGACTGCAGGTAAAGTTATGAGAGCTTTAAATACATGATGAATAGATTTATATACCTTTTGTTTCGAGTGCAGATAGAGGGGCAATTTAACTCCTAATTTCCTCCTTTTGAGAAGAGCCCAGGGAAGAAGCCAACCTGCCATTTCTAATACTGACCATTTCTGAGACCTGTACATTATTTCCTCATATGAATATTAATTTGTCAGAGATATATGTCACTTACATCTAAATAATGTCCTAAAATATCATAGCTCTATGAAGTTTTCTTGTTCTCTGAATCAACTGTCCAATTAATTAGAACATTTTATATTTTGGGATCTATTATTGTAATGGATACCCATATTAAGCAATTCAGACAGCTATCCCAAATGAAGATAGCTAATTTATATCAACTTTGGACTACATTGAAGTGATATTTAGATATCTGACTTCCTGTTTCATTGTGGAATAATTTATAGTAGAAACATAACATGAATTTAAGAAATTATTTATATTCATGATTTAAAACTTTGAATAGTTTCAGGCCAGCTCTAGGATAAGGGCAACATAGAAATACCATTCTCACACAATCATGTAAACCATATCTGTTGGCTTTGAAGACTCCTACTGTCTCAAATCACAGCTGAAGACATAGACCCCAATTTAAAAAGCATTGAAAAACATTTATCCCTTCAAATTTTGTATTTACTTGTGTTCATGCTATAAACCTCAATGACTATAAGAGTCATGACAGTTAACACTGAAGAGGTACTGGCAAATTCAGAATGAATTTGTTTTTAACATGGATGAAGACAATTCATTTGCCCAATTGCCTCGAGAAATTAAGTTTTGAATGATAAAATTAAGGCCAGCTGTTGAGAGAACTCTATAAACCTAGAAGAATATAAGGGTAAAGACAGGAGTCTGAAACACGGAAAAGTTGTCTAATTTTTATGCAATAGTAGAGAAAGCAGACAGTCTAAAATGCTAATTCTTAAGAAATTTAAAATTAAGTTACAAGAAGCTTTCAGCATCAAAAGTGAGTATAGTTAAAGTTCAGTTATGCTTCTGCTATGTAACTACTCAGAAATCTTTTGACTAAGCTTATCAACATTTTCCACATACATTGTTTATGTTATTAATTTGCTGGTGTAGCCAGATGCATTCTCCCCCTGTGTAAATCACCCGTCATTCACCAGAAGACTCAATTTCAACAATGCACTTCTAGGAAGATTTTGTTTGCACGTAGATTGGTCATATCATATTCTCTTCTAGGCTTTGGACTTCAGCACACATGCATCAGTTCAGATCTGTCACACATCTTAGAGAAATTGGAGTCAGCTGGCCAGCTATCTGCAACAATAGAAACTGCCTGAGGAACTCAGCTTTCTGTTTGCAGTTTGCATTTAACACAAAACCCATCAAATTGGCCTTGGTCATTGCCAGCTTCTAATTAAATCTTTCTAAAGACAAGGTCACAGACAATTAAAAGGAGAAAAAAAGCTTAGCAAGAGTAGTGGCTCATGCTGCAGGAACCTTATTTTAAAAACTCTCAAATATCACAGAGCTTTTTAAACAAAAGCAGTGGCAAGATACAGGACTCTGCCTTAGGCTGTCCTCTTCCCTACTCAGTGTAGACAGCACAGAAACCGTTCAAAACCAGAAATCTTTCAGGAGGTCTCTCAAGCTTGCAAATAGGAGAACAAGTCAATTAGATTTTGATGAGTAAATACACATTTGAAAGGATACAAATCCACTAATGCATATCAGAATCACGAGGCATTACATTACATAGCAACATCACCCCAGTACAACTTGGCTGATAAAGGAAAAAACACTCAGATTGTTTCCAGAGCCAACCTGAAAACAAAGCTTGTCTAATATATGAGACCATTTAATAATACCTCAACAATGACTTGAGGAATAAAACAACAAAATAAAGCTACACAGAGGTTAATCAACAGATGGGAGACAAATGTCCATGGTTAACAGCTAGCATCATGAGGAAATCTGAAGGCCAATATGTGCAGACATTATGGCAGATAAAGTATCAGAAAGTAATCCTCACAATGAGATAAAATAGCTTTTTCATATCATTATGATTTGAAAAATATAGTAACTTCATTTGAAATACCAAAATCTAGTCAGCATAAGCTATAACATTAATAGGCTGAGTAAAGAGAATAAATAGTTTTATCCTATTTAATCATAAATTTGGTTTAATGACCTTTATCTGATTACACGAGCAGCCCAAGCAACAATATTAAATAAATAAATAGAATATTAAAAGATTGTTAGCAGATAAGCTGCTTGGAAATATCTAAATTAAATGCAGTCAGAGGGAGGAGGTTCACATTTAATGGTATATACATATTCAAAATTAAGATGATTGCAGCAGTGCTCCTACTGAGCCTCAGGCCAGTTGCTGCTGAAATCCTGGGAGAAACCTCTCATTGGCATCCTACTGAGAGCTAAAGGATTTTTGAGGAGAGATTCTGGCTTGACTCTTAGTCCTGTAGAGTTAACTTTCTCTGGTTAGGAGAAAACCTGAATAGACTTCTAACTACAGGTAGTCTCCTGTTATACACAGATGTACTCGTTACACAGTTTCCTGGTATCACTGAGCTTTAGATTTAACAATTCACACACACCTTGCCTGAACAGTCCCATATATATTTTTTCCTCATCAGTAGTACCAGTACTAACAAAACCACAGTGCCTTCAGTTTTCTTGACCTTCCTCTTTACTTTTGTTCCTTCCACTCATTTTACTGGCTTTGTATGAACAAACCTTGACCTTAATTGTTTAAAAAAAAAAAAGAAAAAAAAAAAAAAGGAAAAAAGCAACAAACAGGATACACCCCCAGTCTTTTTCCAGCATCACAGAAAAATCCACTGACACATTCAAGCAGGCAAAACACTAAAATCCAAGCTTCTGCCAAAGACAGACCTTCACCAAAAGTCAAGGTGCCTGCTAACTTTCTAAACAGGCTTGATTAGTGAAACAAAAACATCTTATGTAGAAGTTCCCAAATGTACCTTCTACCCCAGAAATGACACTGGCTGTATGATCAAGACAGATTATACTATATCCTGGCTTAAGGATGTATCTGTATCTGGAGTTCAAAATGAATATTTTATCCCATTGGCAAGTATAGAATCCATTTTTTAATGGGAAAAGTTAAATCATAGGGCCTATCTTCGTCAAAGATTTATGTATATATCTCAGGTACAGGTGAAAAATAAAATATTGAAAGCAAATAAACGATCCTTAGTATAGGTTAAAACACGACTTTTGTGACTGACATTTATCCTTGCAACTTTTCTAAATCTAAATACTCTAAGGTGAGTCTTCTACCTTGACTTTTTCTCAGTTTTCTCAACATATTCCACTGTTGAAAAGTTACCTACTGTAGCAATTGGACAGATGATCAGTACAGGGGGAAAGGCATTATAACAAAAGCATGATAAATGAAGGACCAGCATGGTAGAAAGGTGCTACAAAGGAAGGAAATAAGATTGCTCACCCATATCAGAAGGTTCTAGGTTCACAGAGGAAAGCTTCACAAAGGAGGAACCTCCAGAAAGAAATCGTCTCCCAGTGGCAGTCAGCCCTTAAATGAATTCTAAGAGAGGAGCAGCCAGGTCCACCCTTCTGGTCACACAGCTCAATTGCCTTCACCTGTGCTCCCAGGGCTGACCAGATCCTTTCCCCAGGTGCTCAATCAATGCTTTGGGCCTTGACTCAACAGTTCCCATACACCTACTCAGGTCAAAAAGGGAAAGCAACTGCTTTCCTCACCAGCTGGCAGTTATCAGCAGCATCACTAAGCACTGGAAGAACTCCTGAAAGAGCTCAGCTGGGTACATTCAGGAGTAAATACTGTTGCACATGGCCACCAACCTCCCCATCCCTATACTCTCACCATGAATGCAACATGCATCCTCCACCACACCATATAAGGAGCTCACTGGAGATTCATCATTTGCTACATACATTTGCTTTTGGTCTTTAGATTATATATGCAAGTCAGAACAAAAGAGTACATAACAGGTGTGTGGCATTTTCCTAAGGAATTTTTGTTTATAATTGCAGCAATATGTTTCTGCTAGTAAAATATCTATACTGAAGACTCAACTTATATCCATCACAAAACAAATTATGTATGCTATAAAAACCAGAAAATGTCATATATTTCAATATACATTTAATTTTAAAACACCATATTAAAAATTAGATGCCTTTACATTTGTGTAAAGTAAGGAAGAAGTCATTTCCAATAAAGAACAATGAAACTGATTTCTATGGCAATACATCCCCTTCACTCTCCTGTGTCATTGGTATCCATTCTTTCCCCAGATGTATCTCTGAAGTCACCTTGACCATACCTTCAACCTCTTTCCTTGACTTCAAGAAGCTTCTCTGAAGCATTGTGCCTGCCAACTGCCCATCATCAAGCCAGAGAAATAAAAACTGAACTACAAGCTTTTTGTCAAAGAAAACAGTAATTTGAGCTTTTCCAGCTAGATGTTACCTTTCATGAAACTTGCCAGAACCATGTATTTCCAAGATTTTTACCCTCTCCTGTGCTCTCCCCCTCTAATTCTAGATTAAACAGGATAGAGGGTTCCAGAAAAGAATAGATGGAAACTACTGCTGTTTAAGCCTTATAGTTTGACTAAGCAAAGTCTGATGGTTACATGCACTCCAAGAGCAGATGTTGAGTGCTGCTTTCTAGCCTTTCTGGCCTACTGAATGTATTTGTTTGGGAAAATATAAATGACAAATTGACTTTTAGATTAATGGCTACCATACTGGTAATGTACAAATCACTTTTAACAGCCACTATTAACTTGGTAAAGAGGAGCTTGCTAACTGCTCTTTAATTAAGTACACTTAATGACCTTAAGGGGATTAGTAGTCTTGTCTGATAATCAATAAGCATGGCAAGATTGCTGCCCCATAGACAGGAGCTAGAGAACAAAATTAATCTCTGCAGATTAGTTCAACCTGGTTTGGTTGCAAAGACTATTTCAAACTTACTTCAGTTTAGTATGCTCGCAAATATCAAAACAAAACATGCTTTAGATTAGACCATGATCCAGTCTTCCTCACCTTGCAGAGATACAAATTACCCTCTCCTCCAATACTACCATCTTCCCACATCTGTGCTCCAACAACACCAGCTCTGCCAGCTGAACCTATTTATTCTAATTATTTGTCCTTCCCCCCAGCAGCTCGCCTTCCTACTGGTAGAACTGCTCTCCTAGTGACTAGTGTGTAGGACATCAATCCAAGAGGCTTTGGCCTTGTGCATCTACATCCTCTGGACAAAGCACAGCAATGTAAGTCTTTCCATATGCTTGCAAAGTAGGAGCGAGCTTTTTTGCTGAAAGAAACATAGTAGTAGGAGTTATTTCTTTTTAATGTCTTCTTGGACCCACCCCATGATAACATCCCTCATTGCAATACAAAGGTTCACCTTTCTTAGATGTGGACTGATGTGTTAAGGAGCCAGAGGTCAGTAAGCATTACATGAGAGTAACACAGCCACTTTGCCTTTCCCACAGGTGTAAAACACAAAGAAAGCTCAAATTAGCAAAAAATTTATCACATCCAAAGGGCTCGCTTTCAGCTATGAATGTATGCTCACATTTTAGTGAGCTTGTACAATAACTTCAGATCAGCAGGTAGTTACACTTCAGAATACTTTATAAACAGTATCTTTGTTTCTTCTCTTTTCTCTGAAAATAAAGCTTCTCAGTAGCAATTTTGGTCCAAGTGGCACACATGCAGTAAATCACAGGGCTTAATTGTAAAATAGAAGCCTCTGTAAGACATGTATATGGTATATTGACACTTATGCTACCACAGCCATAGGGATATTAAAATTGATTTCCAACAAGCTGAGGCCTTCTGCTTTCTATTCTTGTATCCCACAAATATATATTAACCAGACTCCCTAAACAGGGGTAATTAGATTCCAAAAATAGCTGGTCATATAGAAAGTGGAACATAAAAGTTCAGCTTGCCTTCGCATGGCTCAACATCAGCAGACAAAGTGCAAGGAGCAGTTTGCATGCTAAATAGAATGAAGTTTTACTGCTCTCAGCTTATAGGAAAGCCCCGAGGCTTGATTCCACACTTTCTTGGTACACTGTGACCTGATCAAGATATTCTCACCATTATTTGTACCCTCCCACAGTGTATTTTGTCAGTTACGTCTTATCTTCTCTGCTTTATTTCAGTTCCTAAGGCCTTCAGATCAGATGTACTTTAATTGAACATGATTTTGAAGTGCTCCATCACCCACCTAGTCCAAGCAGTGATAAGCCAAATGGGCTTCGGTGTGCTGGGTTGATAATCAGATTAAAAACACCAACTGGGCACATCTGGAGCAGCCTCTCCTAATGTAAGTATTCTTTTTCAAATTTACACTGAAAAACAAAACAAAACAAAACAAAACAAAACAAAACAACAACAACAACAAAAAACTCCAACTGTTTCAGCCCAGGCCACAGTTCACATCCAAGCACCAGCAGAAAGCTAACTCAATCGAACCAAAGCTCACCCTTCCTTCCTTAAACGTACAGGACACACTTCTGCAGCCTGCCAGACCCCACACCCCTGTTCTGGAGCACTGCTTACAGCTGAGAGCAGATTCCTTGCACCTACCTCTGCGCTAGGTGGACACAGCTATACATGGCTGTGACCAGACTGGTGAGCATTGTATTCCTATCTGCATTACTTCTCTCTTTCCATCTCTGTTTGAATTTCTCTCTTCACAACTGCATTTTCTATTTATTTATTTATTTGCATCTGCAGATCTCTTTTCTTTGCAGGTTTTGTCTTCTTCCAACATGTCATGATTTTCTCAGCTTCATGTTCTTCCAAATCTTTGGGCATGCTTGATGACTACCGTTTGCTGCCCCTTCTGGCCGCTGTAAATCTGCTTACAGTAATCAACCTCAGCTCTAGACTCCCCTTTGCTGTTGGCATGGTCTTTAAATTTTAAATAGATTTTTTATGCATTTGGTAAGTCCTTTCTGTTGCTCATTGCTCTGCCAAAATGAAGTCTACTGAAATAAGTGCAATTTGGCTGGGCCACAGTGCCAAATACAAATAATTTATCTTTAAGCCGGAACATCTGTTAAGATCATTTGACTTTGTGAATAGTACTTCAAAACTGCCTCAGTCCAAGGATCGTGTTGTGCTTCGCAGGTATGTAGTCAAATAGCTTCTGTCACATGATTTTAAGCACTGATGGGGTAAGCAAGGATGAGCACAACATCAGAGCAGCCCATCACAGTGATTTGGTTACCTTGTTCCATGGCATTCAATGGTGTGTCACCCAATTTCATCCAAATGTGACATGCTCCCTGTGAATCACACATGCTCAGCTACACAGCTGATGTTCTCCCTATAAAAAATGCCAGCAGGTAAATAGAAGTAAGGAAAGAAACAAGCTAGCTTTGTGTTCAATATTACCTTCTTCTGCCCAACTGTTTTTGCTGTAAGTCTATAAAAAAGTAGTACAGTCCTCTAAAAGGATGTCATAGCATCTACTGATTTTCACGGAGCTATAAACCATGTTGCAGATAGGCTTGCAGATCCTTTTGTTATGCTGCTCTTGAGAAAAGGTTTTGTTGTGTGGAGTGGCTGACCTTAATCTTTTCACTTTGGGAGCTGAAATTTTTTCCCCTGAATCTTCTGGTTGTAAGACAGAGTCCATTTATATGTAAGATAGAAGAATAGCCTGGCTCAGCAAGTCATTTAGAAAGACATTTGGTCAATGTAAAGGAGCAAGGGAAGTAGGGGGAAGGGACCCCCCCCTCTTCTTTGTGCACTTTTGTCATGGTCACCTTGCAAGTGGATCTCTGTGTCTAGGTGACACAGGAGCAAGGGAATCAATGTGGGAACCTCATATATTGTGAGTATAGAGACATTTACAACTTATAGCTTTATCAAAGCCCATCTTAACAGTTTGCCTGAAATCCATCTAGGCACCATAATCACAAATATATCAAAGACAAAAATGTGGCTGTAGGAGGAGAGGGAGAGAAGCATCATAAGACATGGAGGAACCTGTTTGTTTGTTTGTTTCACTCCAATCTGAGATGCACAGCAAAACCAGCACAGTGCAGTGGTTGTCCACATCCTTCATTTTTTACATTGGCCTCAAGAGGTTACTGTTTCCCTCCCGCAACCATTTCTGTTATCATCTGAAAGGAGTGAGATGCATAGGAATATCAGCCTGCCCTCATCAACTGTGTCATGGGTCTTATGTACTGCTGACACATGGGATCTAATATCCACCCAATGGGTGGGAAAGAACCACTAGCTGCTTTTTTCAAGCTCACATAACCAAACCTGCTCAGAACAGGGACTGATTAAGGGGAATTTGTTTCCCCTTGCCCCATCTCTGCAATTTATTTCCATAATCAGGACCCAAATGTGTTGAGTTGGGAGCCCTCCATGGAAAATTACTCCAGGAATTTTGGGGTTATTTTGTGGTTTTGGGACAACTTCAGCAGCACAGCAGCAAGCCTGCAGAAAAGAGGAGCAAGGGAGGGTGGAGAGGGAAGATGGCGATGAGAAATGCTGAGAGGGGCTGGCTCAGCATTTCTTTTTGGCCACGGAGAACTCCTGTGCCATGACGCAGAGGCTGTGGGGAGTGAGCTGCAGTGGGCACTATGCTTGGGCCAGGGCCTACCCCCAGCTGACAGGCCATGCCTGCAGCTGAGAAGCAGGAAGCCAGCAGGGCTGAGGAGCTCCTGTTTCACAATCTAGAGATGTCCACTGGGCATCAGAACCAATTATTCTTTGCAGAACACCTGCCCATGACACAGCTGATGGCTGTGAGGCCACAAGCAGGCCCGGGGCTCTCACACCCTACATATGCAGGTCAGTGCCTGCCCAACCTGCACTCAGCAGGCAGAGATGTAAAGCTGCATGGCTGGACAGTACTGCTGGGAGCACTCCAGTTCTGGAGGAAATTACATGAGCTGGGACTTTGTGTTGCCTCTTTAGCTTGTGGAAGAGATAATCTGGCCCACTGAATGTGTAACAAAATGCGTTCCGTTTCAGAGGCATAGAGCTGCAGTTTTGCCTTGAGAAAGCAGCAGCAAATGACTCCGAAGTCCTGCTGTCACCCATCCACTGAGCTGTGGTAATGCAGAGTGGCAAGCTCTGCTTCCCGGGTCTGCGTCCTGTGTCTAAGTAGCACTCTTCATTGAGAACCCCGCTTGGTCTTATGACAAAATTCCTCTCGTATGACACAGAAAAGCATTGACATCATTCTTTAAGGCTGTGGAATTTATGGCACAGTTAATTATTAATTTGGCTGGCATTTGTAAAGTAGAAGGGAGTTCTTATGCTTTTAGGCCATGCTCTCAGTGTGTAAATCTCTCGTATGGCTGCCATAATAATATTCCTGCAGCTATGTTGTCACCTATTGTAATTTTTCTGCTAATAAGAAAATTTAAACTAACCAGGAATCCTAAATTTGGAGACTAGTTGTTTATTTCAAATATACTCCAGAGAAATAATAATGCAGTTCTGCTCTGAATTTAATTTAAACAGGAACAGGCAAAACAAATCTCTGCGGAGGGCATTTGACAATAATAAAATATTTCTCCCAGCGGGTGAGCTGGTAGCAATTGTATTGTTGCCATCAAAGCTCACGTTTCAGCAGGTCATTACCATCATAACAAGCCCTTGGACCAACTGGCATGGACATGCAACATTGAGCTCCTGATGGGCACATTATTTCAGACCTTTAACTTCGTGGAGAACAAGACAAATACTCCTGGGAATGGAGGACTATATTTTGAAATTCCTTTCTTTTCTGTTCTGCTTAATAATAAGATCCTGCGTGTAATCAATCTGCCGCCACTTGCTTTTTTACATTAGGAAAGATTGTAAGAAACTGGGCTTGGGAATCTGAGCGCTGAAGAAAAATGGGCTTTCATCTTAATAAAACAGTAACAATTAGCACAGCCAGGATGTCTCGCGGAATCACAGCGCAAACACCTTTGACTAAACACTAGTGACTAAAATGTTAAGTGCGAGTTAAAGTGTCCATATTCTTTTCTATACTTACTTTTATTGTAATAGCAGCCTCAAGGAGGAAGTTTGTGAAGTGTGTGTTAGAGGAGAGGCAGTCTACACATGTGGAATCAGCAGCGTATCAGACAGGAAAAGCACACGCCTTGTGAGGCAGCTACCACAGCCAAGTGGTGTAATGAAGGATACAGTGATTAGCAACGTGCCATGTGGAATCAGAGACCTACATTGCACTGCAGAGACAAAATGCAAGGAAAAGGGAACGTGCAAGTAAGAAAAACAAAATAAAATGTTACAGAAATAAACAAAGGAAATGGGAAAATGAAATAGGAATTCAGAAAGCAGATGAAAACTGTCAATTCCTTCACTTCAGGTCAAGAAGAAGAACAGGTAATGGTCAAAAGCAAGAAAGAAGAGAGAAAAAGTGAGAAAGAAAAAGAGAGATGGAGAAAAAGAGAGAGAAAAAAAAAAGAAAAAAAGAAAAAAATTGGAAAAGGGAAAATTGAAAAAAGGAAAAGAGGGAGAAAAAAAAAGGAAAGATAGAAAATGAAAAAGGAAAAGACAAAGAACTTTGGGCTGGATAAGCCTGTAGGCACGAAGTCTCTCATTTCCCCAGCAGGCTGTTGCCAGGTGATCCCACAGGAGGACACAGAGTAGTGCAGCACAGGGCTTGTCTCACTAAGGGCAACATTCCCACCTCAGTTATCTTTCAGAATCCATCTTTCGTTGTTTGACTTACGTATATTTTTTCAACCTGTTTAACTTCCAACACTGTGTGTCTGTGCATTAGGAAGCCCGTCTAACTGCACGTGCGATAGCAGCGATGGGAACGCGATTTTCGAGCCGTTTCCTTCTCTGAGAGGACCAGCTACAGAGAGCACCGCAGACGACTTCTTGCTGGCGTTCGCCAGCCCCTTTCACACTGCGAACTCCCAAGGTCAACGAAACAAAAAGCCGTGACCAAACTCAGTCAGACCGTTGCCTGGACGAGCAGCTCCGGAGGAAGCTCAGAGCCTCGCGTCACCGCGCAGCCCCCTCAGCACGTTTCCTTTTTGCATCAGCGCTGAAAGCATCGGGCAGACTGCGCCTGCCGCCGGTGCCAGGGCTGCAGCGCGGAGCAAAGGGGGGTCGGCGGCAGGGACGGGCGGCTGCGGTGCCAGAACCGTGCTCTCACCCGGGACCGCCTGTCTTATGGGGGAGCGGGATGCAAACCGTGCCAGGCAAAATCTACTCTCGCTGCGGTTAGGCACAGCCGAGGTGGGAAGGCTGCCGGCTCGCCGGTCGGTGCTCGGAGTAGCGGCGTGGCTACAGCAGCGCAGAGCGGGGACGAAGGGCTAATAGCGCTGCACCCAGCCTCTCCCGGGCTTGTAAGGTTCAGCAGCTGGTTCCAGAGTTCAGAGAGGTTGGTGCTCCCAGCCAGATTCCCTACAGGTGCCGACTGAAACGATTCTGCCTACCTCACCACTTCCACTGGATCTCTGTGCGCTTCCTGGCTTTGCTGCAGAGACGGTGAGAGGTTTTGAAAGAAAAAAAGAAAGGGGAAAAAAAGAAAGAGCACAAAACTCAACTGGCTCCACAGAGCTGCATCCCTCTGCATTTCAATGTCCCCTGCATTTTCCCTCCTGCATTTCCGCTTCTTTAATGCCGA